>NC_090440.1:1938786552-1939086552 GCF_031143425.1 Pleurodeles waltl | reverse complement strand
TTAGAACATGAGATTGATCATGAAGGCATAAGACCTAAAAAAAAGTTGGTGGAAGCTATTAAGAATGCCCCATGCCCCACATCTAAAGATGATTTGAGATCCTTTTTAGGTCTAGCCGAGTTTTATTCGAAATTTGTAGTAACATTTTCAGCTAAAACCTACCAAATGAGACTGTTACTAGAATACAAAGTGAAATTTGAATGGAATGTAAGTTTTCAGAAGGCTTTTCAGGAAATTAAGAATGCAATTGTGAGTGCTCCAATGTTGCATGGGTACGATCCAAAAGCTTGTTCTATTATCACTACGGATGCAAGTGGTAAGGGCGTTGGTAGTGTATTAACACAGAGTGACAGTGTGGGTAAAGAATATGTGGTTGCATTTTGCATTTGTCTCCCACAGAGGAAAAATACTCTGTCATAGAGAGAGAAACTTTGGCATGTGTATGGGCATTAGAACACTTTCGGAAATTTGTTTGGGGGCACAAATGCATCATACGGACTGACCATAAGCCTCTTACTAAATTGTTAACTACAGAAGGTTTATGTAGAGCATCTGCGAGAATAGCTAGACTATCTATGAGACTACAAGATTTCTTATATGAAGTGCAGTATGTTCCTGGGGTAAAAAATGTTACTGCAGATTTTTTAAGTAGAATGTCCTTACCTTTAAGAGAATTGGATCAACATCCATGGAATGACTGGTGTGTAGCTGGTGTGTTTGATGAGAATACTTTAAGCTCATTGCAAAAAGAAGAATGGATCATGGAGTATGAGAAAGACGAAGTGTTGAAAGAAGTTAAAAACAAAGTGATGTTCGGCTGGTATAATGACAAGAAAGTCAAAAGCAGTGATATGTTAAGAGCTTTTTGGGAAGTGAGAGATGAATTGAGTATTGAAGGTGATTTTGTGTGTAGAGGTGGGAAGATTATTCCCCCCTGTGGTATTAGAAATAAACTTATCGCTATTGGACATGAAGGTCATTCAGGAATATCTCGCACCAAAAGAGGAATTAAAGTACTTTATTGGTGGCCAAAAATTGATGTAGAAATTGAGAGATATGTACGTGACTGCATGGAGTGTGAGAATAGTGACAAATCTCAAAAGACACTTAACCCGCCAATTTATTCTTCAAGTTGTCCTAATATACCATGGGAAGAAGTTGCTTTAGACATTATGGGTCCTATTACGTGGCATGATGGGACTTCAAAGTTTATTGTGGTTTTAGTTGATTTGTTTTCAAGGTGGATTGAATTTTCTGTGTTACAAAAAATTGATACCAAGGCAGTGATTAATTTTTTGGAGGAAATATTTTTGAGGGAAGGATTTCCCAGAATTTTATTGACGGACAATGGTGTTCAATTTAAATCTGAGGAAATGAAAACTTTTGCTAAAATGACTGGTATTGAACAAAGGTTTACAGCTTTATATCATCCCAGGGGGAATGCTGTAGTGGAACGTATAAATAGGATTTTCATGGGCATCATTCAAATCGCAAAGCATGGAAACAAAAGTAATATAGATTCTGAGTTAAGGAAAATGTTATGGGCTTATAGAGTGACACCTCATGAGACAATAGGTCAAAGTCCATTTGATATAATGCGAGGTAGAATTCCATTTTCGAAGATTAACCCTGGTTGGATGCAAAGAAGCAGACAAGTACTTTGGAGCAAGGAACATGTAAGAAAGTGCATAAAGAGTTCACAAGAAAAGAACAAGAAATATTTTAATAATAAATATGGCACTAAAGAAGCACATTTGAATGTGGGAGATTGGGTGAGAGTGAAATCCGTAAGGAAAGTGGCTAAAGGTGAGAGCAAGTTTGGCGAGCCTATAAGAATTAAGAAAGTGATGAGAAATACTGTCATTTTGGATGATGGCAGTGTATGTCACATGAGTCGCGTTGCTATTGCTAAGCCTTGCAAACAACAATTTGTGCAGTATGATTTGCTGGAAGGTAATAATAACAAATATTGGTGGTTGGAGTGTGATATTGATGGTAACAAAGATTCTAGAGTTATTGGGGAATTGGGAGCTAGGGGCTGTCAGGAAGGTGTCCAGACTCGTATTAATATGGGAGAATTTGAATGTAATGTGAATGAGCGTGAACAGAATACAAATGTAGCTTGTGGTGAAGTGAAGAAAAGTTGTTTCGGCAGGGTTTTGAGAAAACCTAAGGTATTAGAAAATTTTGTGTGTGATTAAATAAAAAAATATATATTTATTTATATACATATTATTATTATTTTTATCTTTTTTTTGTGTTTTTTTTTTAAGGGAAGGGAATGTGTAGTGATGTATTGGTTTGTATGTAAAAGAAGAATGCTATGACATCAGGGGTAGTGGAATGTTGGGGCAGTGGAATGTTGGGGCAGGCTGGGACTGGGGATTGGAATGTTTTCATATGAAAGGTCGCCGGTTTGGGGATGGCGAGCGCATGTATCTCTGTCTGTACATTATAACTGGAAATAAACTTTTAAGGAAAGAACAAGAAGAGCCAGTGTACTTACTTCAGTTGGACAACTGGGTGGAGATGTGGTGTAAATTACCACTCTGCCTCACCTGGAGTCTGGTGAACCCCCTAAATTCATCTACGTGCTTCTCAACCCACCTTTTCCTTTGCGATCATATTTTTGCCAACAGTTCGTTCATGCCTATTGTCCCTCATGTGGTGGAGGGACAGCCCCGAATCGCATGGGAGACACTGATGCTCCCTTTCGAGCAAGGTGAACGCGGAGTCCCGGACATGGATCTATATTACTTTAGTGACCAAGCTTAGAGGCTGCATACTATTGGCTCTTCCCTACGTAATTCCTGGCTCACACGGCTCCAGAATATGATCATGCAGTGCTGTGCCCTCTTTCAATGGCTCTGTCCTTGACCCCCAAATGCCTGCGAACACAAGTAGACATTGTTGTCTGTACAATATGGGCATGGCACAAACTCAGACAATGAGCTCGGCTAAATAGTCTATTCGTCCCTCCGGCCCCCATAATTGGACACCCTTCTTTTCCCTTCACTCTTGACACTGGGACCCATAGCAGGATGCGTAAACTGCAACTGACCTTGTTGGGTGTGCTATATCCGGAGGGCACCTTCATTGAACCACACCTGGCTCTGCAAGAGTTTGACGTAACTCTACTCGAAAAGTTCACATATTATCAAGTCCTCGACGGCTCGTGACTCATTCCCTGTTGTCCCACCTACCTTCCAGGTACTGGAGACGATACAAACCCATCCCTGCGCTCGTGGGACACAAGACTCTACACGGGCATGCAGGAGACTGTGCCAATGCGTGTGCCTGCTAGCTGCCGAGCATGGGACATTGATCTGTCGGTTCCCCTTAAGGACGTCCAATGAACGTATTGCTGTACTCAATCCCCGCTTTTTCCTCTAACTGTAGACTGCGACTGGTACATTTTAAATATCTCCATAGACTATACCGCACCCCGCAGATGATGCACAGAATGGATTTACTAGATGATGAGCACTGCGTTCGCTGCGCTGTGCCCTGTGCAGAATTCATACACCTTGCTGGGGATGTCTGGGAGTACAGTGCTTCTGGAACATGGTATTTGACGCCCTAGTGGAGATCACTGGCTCCCCACTTGAGTGATCCCCGCATGTAGCTCTACTGGGGTTTGTGAAGGATGCCCCCTCGGATGTGCACAAACTCATCTCATCTCGTCTGTCTACACTGGGGCCGGTGGCCGGCACCGCAGAGAGTGGGATGGTTAGGGATGTGACCTGCTGTCAGAAACAATTGACTGCCCATTGGGAGCTGATGCCGGTAAAGTCACAACCCAAAGATTTTTGGTCCCCCTTACAACAATACCTTAGGACCCAGGCAGACCTGGAAAACTTAGTGGCTGACACTGAGGGTGATCAATAGGTCTCCCAAGTGGATATTCATGGGGGACCACAGGTGAGTTTGCTAGGCTATTCTATGATGTGCCAAACCATCCTTTAGCGGAGCTGACGCTTTCAGTATGATTGCAATGTCTTGCCATGGACTACACATGTTGAGTGCCTCCTCTCCCCCATTTCCACTTCCCCCTTTCTTTCTACCTCTCCTTGGTACCCTCTCTCTCTGGCACTGCACTTTCTCTTGATTGCATTGTAGACGATACCCTAGTAACTGCTGATGATACTTGAAGAATGTATTGTATTGTAATTTCTGTGACAGTGATGATTTTGTGTTGTTTCCCTCTGTGCTATCTGAAAACTCAATTACCAGACTTTAAAAAAATACACTTTAATGAACAAACAATTGACCAGTTGCAACTAGACATGGGCTGGACCTTACTGGTGATCCCTGCTAGATTAATCACTGGCCGATATGTGTTGTCCCTGAGGTCCTGGCAACCTTAGAAGTGACCCCCGCAGCTGCTCAAAGAACTCTGAAAAGTTGGGACTTAGAAAATAGTTTTGAAGTTTTAAACTTCCATACTTTCACAGACCTGCCAACTTCCTAATAAAACTCACCTTTTGAGATGAAGAATCCAGGAGGGGGCTGACCTAAGAAGGGGGCGGAACCTTACGTCCATTACCTCTGAAGCTCTGAAAGTGTTTCTGAGAGGGTTTGGCCTTCGTTAGGGGTGGGGCTTTAGTCAGGTCACTGCCCATGAGCCACAGTAAACCCTATCGATTTAAATAAAAATAAAAAATGAAGTTTCAAATGCTGCTGCTGATGTCCTGGGGATGTTGTGAAACTTCGATGGATACCAACTGTGCTCAGCCTTGAACACAATGTGAGTTGGAAATGCTTGCTGCAGAAGTTTCAAACTCACATTGTCTGCCCTTGTGTGATTTCGGTTCCTCACCATGTGACTGTGTGATAGGAGGTGAAATTGTGTGATACACAGGCCCGTATTTATACTTCGTTTGCGCCAAATTTGCGTCGTTTTTTTCAACGCAAATTCGGCGCAAAACTAACGCCATATTTATACTTTGGTGTTAGACGCGTCTAGCGCCAAAGTATGGGCAAATAGCGTCATTTTTTGGCGTGAACGCCTTCCTTGCGTTAATGAGATGCAAGGAAGGCGTTCCCGTCTAAAAACAGACGCACATAGCGGTGCGTGGTATTTATGCTCCAGGGCAAAAATCACTCCCGCGCGGCAGGCGGCGCAAAAAAATGGCGCAAAGCACGAATAGCGTGAAATTTTAACGCCTGGGTCAGGGCAGGCGTTAAAATGGGGCAAACACACCTGTACTTAATCAGAACACACAGAACAAACAACAGAGCAGCAGAGCAGCAGAGCAGCAACAGGGAGACATGGAGGTGCTTTTTCTTCAACGTGCACGTAGACGCAGAGCCCTGCAGCAACAACAGCAGCCACAACAACAACAGCAGGGACCCCAAAGACAGCGCAGAAGGCAGGAGAGGATATTCCGCCCAAGAACAACCCTGCATGGCCTCAGGGAACAAGACATCATCCAGAGGTACCGGTTGAACTGGCAGGCCATTCAGCAGCTGCTGACAAATATTGAACAGCAATTGGCCCCCACTTTAGTGACTCCACGCACTATCCCAACAGAAACAAAGCTGCTTGCCGTACTTCACCTGCTGGCAAGTGGCTCCTTTCAGACAACTGGTGCCCTGGTTGGTGGAATCTCACAACCATCTTTCTCCGCATTCCTGCCTAAAGTACTGGATGCCATCATTGGACTGACACCCCGCCACATCTGCTTCCCTAACACACTGCAGAAGCAGCAGGAAACAAAACAGGGGTTCTACGCCATCAGTGGCTTTCCGCACGTCCTTGGTGCAATTGACTGCACACACGTACGCCTTGTGCCACCTGCTGCGAGTGAACACCTCTACCGCAACAGGAAGCACACACATTCCATCAACGTGCAGGCCATAGTCGATCACCAAGGACTGATCAGCAACATTGTGGCTAAATATCCTGGGAGTGTACATGACGCATTCATCTTCCGTCACTCCACCATCAACCAACACTTCCAGGATGGACGGTATGGCAATGGAATACTTGTTGGTAAGGACAAAAATCAACTTATATACTCACTGCACAGAAACCCTCTAGGATAAACAACACATACACCACAATAGCAACACCTAGACAGGGACACACTGAGGTACTCACATCACTAGCCATGTGTCACAAGTCACCATTGAACCTCTCACACATTTGAATTTACTCCACAGCTTAGTGTGAAGACATTCATGACTGTGGTTGCCTAAATGTCACCTTGCAAATTGGAAGTCTCACAATAACCTGTACACTAATACAATGCATAACTTTTAAGGGATGGGATGGCCTGGCTATGTTCATATGGACGTTTCTAATACCCTTTCATGTTTCAACTCTGCATGGAACTATCATCACACCCCCAGTGAGGACACACGGACACCTGTGTCACAAGTCACAATGCAAGGGAGGGCACACTGTACTTGAGAAACCAATACATCCTGCTGACAAACAGTTAGACAACAAACACTTGCTCAGCCAAGGAAAAAAAACAATGCCAAAGTTTCCACCAACAACCATAGGTTGTCACATTAGTACACAAAATAGTCACCGACAACACAACACAACTACTGCCATCAAAGATACGTACAACAGTGCCTCCTACATCTAATTGATACCATTCTGTGTTTTTCTTTCAGCTGATCAGGGGTATGGCATCCAGCCTTGGATAATGACACCATATGGGAACCCAAATACTGCTGCTGAGCGGGCATACAATGACGCCCACAAGAGGACACGCAGCATTGTGGAGAGGACCTTTGGGATCCTAAAGTCAAGGTTCCGCTGCCTTGACATCACTGGCGGAAGCCTACTATACTCCCCAGAGATGGTATGCAAAATCATACTCACTTGTGCCATATTACACAATATTTGTGCACAAAGGAACATTCCCCTCCTTGAACCGGACCCAGACATGCCTGAGGATGATGAGGAGGAGGATGCTGGCCTGCAACAGGAGGGGGAACAACCTAACACCGCAGCAGGAGTGCGTAGGCGCCAACAGCTTGTGAACAATTTTTTTACTTAAGTCATTATAATCACTTGTATTCCACACTTGTAAATAAACACAGATCACAAACACCACATCATGCTTTGGCCTATTCATTTCTGACCACCTTTAGTTTGAAATAGCTGAAGATGAATGTCGTCTCATTGATCAAGAATGCCATTAAAATTCATCACACCAAAAATAAACATCACAACTGTATGCACAGAGGGTAGGATGTGACATGTTACATTACCATACACAGAGCCCAACAAGAGTACAAATGTGACAATTAGACATGCCGGATCCAAACAACTGAAACAGTCTCTCATCCAGCCCAAAATTTGAGATCATTTGAAAGTCACATCACACGTGTTCAGAGACAGGGTGGGACCATCCATGTGTACGTGAACATGTCATCAATGGCTTCTCTCAAGTGTATGATGTGAGCAATACACAATTGCAACAACATCAGCTGCCAAAAAAATGACGCCCATGATGTATGCGTGGTAAAAATGACGCTACATGGACAATATGTTGGTCATCTCATGTACAGTATTAATTATTAATATTCATATCATATTTTTTGACTCCGCATCATGTGCACCACTTTACGTGTAAAAAAAATGACGCCCATGATGTATGCGTGGTAAAAATGACGCTACATGGACAATATGTTGGTCATCTCATGTACAGTATTAATTATTAATATTCATATCATATTTTTTGACTCCGCATCATGTGCACCACTGTACGTGTAAAAAAAACGACGCCCATGATGTATGCGTGGTGAAATTGACGCTACATGCACAATATGTTGGTCATCTCATGTACAATTTGAAATATTAATATTCATAGCATATTTTTACACTCCGCATCATGTGCACTGTAATGCGTCAAAAAAATATGACGCACATCTGTGTATGCGTGAAAATATGACGCATTACGCGAAAATAAAAACGGCGGCCATTTTATGCAGGAAGTGATGTAATAGGATATCCTGTTTACCAAATCTGTACTGGGAGTTGACTTTCACTTTCACTTTGCAGTCTCAGAGTTATCTAGACTGTGTGGTTGTGTGAAAGGTGTTGTCCTGTGTTTTACTGCTTTAGTGTCCTGTGTGCCTTGTATTTTGATTTTGTGTCAATCTTTTATTGTTGTCAAACATTGTCTCAGTCTGTTTAGTGTTGTTTTATCTATACCTGTGATAGTTTGTATTGTCTGTGGGAGTCTGTTGTGGGTAGCATAGTTTGGGGGGTTAGTTGGGCTATTTTTCTCCTTCTTCTTTTTCTTTCACACCTCTACCTTTCCCCATTTCCCACTTTTTCTTTCATTTTTCTTTGGTACTTTTTTACACCTCGCATCATGTCAGGTAGGCCTCGCCTGTCCAGGATGGGTGAGGACGAATTGGGGGGCTTCATATGGCTCGTAAGCCATTTCCTCCCACTGATGCTGGAGGCTGGGGGCCGTGTGATACAGGGGTATCACACGGAGGCGAGGAAAATCCGTTGGGAGAAGGTGCGCCATCACCTGGTCCGGGTCTACGGGAGTCTGAGGAATATCCATCAACTCAAGCACCGCTGGGCAGATCTGATCAGCAGGGAACAGGACCTGCTGGACCACCTGGGACTCCGGATTGGTGGCTATGTTGGTGAGTAATAATCAATTACATGGGAATAATAGGAATGTGTGCGTGAACATGTGATGATTGGTAGCCAATCTGCAAAATAAGTAGCTGACTGCGTGTTATACTAGGGAAACCTAGGCCCATGGGCATACACATAAATCCCCATTTTTGCTACACATGTACACCCAATAACAGCAGTAAAATGCAACATCTATTTGTATTTTGCTAAGTAGCCCCCTCTCTGCGTCACAAAATGATGCAAATGCTGCGCTACAAAGGTATACATATGTGTCCAAATGTGTATTTGTTGCCGGGTGTGTATGAAGACCTATGCTACCAGGCCGATGCCTCATTTTTGCAACACATACCAGATGGCTGTAGCTGCATGGAATGTACTGTTGCATTTGTGTCTGAAAAGCAACACGTGAACTGCTCTATTTGTACTCTACTGGTCATAATGGCCAGTGAGTACGTCATGTAGAAACAACATACCTACATATGTAGACGCCATAGCTAGACCGAAAATTGCAAACACATGATGATGCAACACCTGTGTGTTGCCTTCATGTCACATGAAGTTAGTCATGTTGTCCACACATATGTCACATGTGTGTCTGGTTGCTGTGTGTTGAACCTGTCCACATAGCCTGTTTGATTGTGAGTGGTCATGCAGTCCTCATGGAACCAGTTGTGGAATGTTTCTCTCTGGGATGCACATGCTGAGATGTATGGATCACATGATTGTTCGGGCCTACTAATGGAGGAGTAACTTGGACGACACATGACTGTCCTGGCCACTGCATGAGTGTAGTAGGGTGTGTCACTGGAGCAGGAGACTCATCCAATGATAATCTAGAATACAAAGTCAGCCAGGCAGGATGAGCATGTGTGAAAGTGTATCATTACCATGTAATATTCACACACTGTCATTGTAACAGAAATTATTTGTCTGTTCACCCAGTCTGAGTATAATCTTCCTTTCATGCTTTACAGGTGGACCAGCCCCGTACACCGTTGGTGAGGTAGCCCATTTTGACGACCCCGATACCTACAGTGAGTGTTGCCTAAGTGCTATTTACATTGTTTGGAAATGAAGCATGATGGATTACTGTGTGTTCAGGACAATTCATGATATGATGTGCTGGCCGTTCATTGGCTTTGTTGTTTTGGTGTGATATCAAATTGGAATAATGTTTCGGTAAAGCAATACCTAGTCATCTCTCAGATTGAGGGGCAGTAGGTCATTCAATTAGTGCGACAATTGGGAATAGCATGACTCATTTTGAATACACTGGTCAATGTTAGACTTGGTCAGGAACTTGCCATTAACTGAGTCAGCATATCAGACTGACAGTCTCCCAGATAGCTTAGGCACATGGCTTCGATGACAAGTGCTTCTTCCTAGTTGAGGATGGACTGTGTACACTGTAGGTCGGATCTTCCGGGGGCATGTACTTCCACAAGGTGACCTCGAAGTGTGTGTGACTTGAGTGCAATGGCCTAGGTGTTCTGTTGAATCATGTGAATGGGTGTTCTACCTCCTCTGTGTGTGTTGTAAAACATGCCTCACTAATAGTATGTTATGTTTGGCTAAGTCATATCATTTTGACATGTGTGGACCTGGGATGTGACAAGGTTGGGCTGACTCCAACGTGTTGCTAGCCCTTCATAGGTGTTGTGTGTGAAGGCACATGCTTGTTGAACTTTCTGTACACTCCTGGTTGTGCATTGATCATGGGATTGTTGTTTGTTCTTCCCACACCACCCACAAAGACTGGGATGTTACTGTGAAACAGGGTACCTAGGACTGTAGCAAACAGTATGTTACACGTACTTAACACCTTTTGTGACTTGAGTTTGTACCTAGGTCCAGATGTAGCAAAATGTCTCCACATTGCAAATAGCATAATTTGATGTTAGTGAGTTGCAAACGTCTGTTTCCTAATCCGAAATGTTTTTGGTGGTCATGTACATATTCGCAAAATGCTTTTCTAAAGTAATAAAATAAAGGAGTTTACCAGCCCTACTTGCAAATCACAGTGTTAGGCAATCCCATTTGCTAACGAGTACGTGGTTGCAAAGTGAGTAGCTGTTATCATCCACTTGAAGTGGATGCTAACCAACTTGCTGACTGGAAGGGGTCCTCATTGTGAACCTTCACCTTTGTGAGTGGACCAAAATACTCCTGCACAAAACAGCCAGTGGTCTAGGGGAGCAATAATTATTGTGTAAATTACGAACAATCAATTGTTGTGAATTTAAACAAATTGCAGCTCATTTTCCTTTCAGATAAAGGGCCTACACTTGGTGAAAAATAACTTGCTTCATTTAAAAGCAGTCACGTCTATGGAGTTCTGCTGTTCCCAGCAGGCCTCCATCCCCGTGAGTGCCCATAGTTGCTAAGGTGGTGCAAGTTGGAACCCACATCATTGATGTTCATGAGGTGGGATTTAGGGACCCCATAGTGACTCACAGACGGTGTCAGAGACACCGTTCAGCTTTGCAATTTGCTAGTTGATTTCCCATCAATTCCTACATCTGGCCCATAGTGTCGACATATGATTCATGGCCAGGGGTTCAATCTTAGCACACAACTATTTCGAAATGCCATTGAGTGAGGAGTGTGATTCTTATCACATAGAATGACATATGTAGTGAAGTCAGTATGCGGACGAGCTGGTGCCATAATGTATAATGGCTTAGGTATGAATTGTAGGAGTAGTTTAGGGTGATGTCATCCATCATGTAGAGACATGGATATGCTATATGTGATATGCCCTTCAGTATGCATGATTCACATGTACTTCCTCTGAGCCGTCCCGTGAAATATGTTGTAACAATTGCTGCAACCAATACATTGCTAGTAATGGACAAATTACCCATTGTGGTATTCAACCCACTGTAAATTCTATGCTCAATATTTGCCTTTTCCCTTCACAGCTGCAAACCTGAGTGCCGCAGCTCGCAACCAGTTTGAGCGCCGGGCAATGAGGTACAGCCACATCCTGCAGGTGCAGTGTGGGTATCGGAGGATGGCCCGCAGATACAATTCGGAACGGGCCTCCGGGGCGTGGTATGCCACACCACAGGCTCCCCCAACGGTGCCCCCAACAACCCCCGCCACTACATCCACCAGGTCTGGCCAAGTGGACCCAGCAACGGACCAGGCATCCTCATCCAGACCTGGACCCAGCCGTGTGGTGGGAGCAGGGCAGTCCCGTGCCCACACCACTCCACCAACACAATCCACCTCCACCGGCACCCAGACCTGCACTGACCCTCCGATCAACCCAGCGGACTTCCACGCATTGTCAAGGAAATTGGACAGGTTGATTGCAAAAGTTGACACCCTGACGGAGGACATGGCTGAGGTGAAAAAGAAGGTGCGCTCCATCCGGCGAACAGTACGGAGGCCAAATCCGTAGACATTTTGCCCTCCAGAACTTTTACCCCTCCCCTCTCACCTCTTTCCTATTTCATACTGTTAGTTGGGTTTGGGGGGTTAGTTATGGGATAAGTGTAGGTAATTAGCTTAGTTAGTGTTAGGTAAGAGGGTGGGGGGTCCTTCTTCTTTATATCTTATCTTTTTGTGTGGGTGGGTGGGTGGGGGGCAATGTTGGGATTCCTGTTTAAAAAAAAAATAAAAAAATATATAAAAACAAAAAAAATACAAAAAAATATATGTTTGTTTAGGATAGTGTAGTATGTGTGTAGGTTAGTAAGTGTTGTCCTGCATGTGTCTTGTCTCATAATGGTGGGTGGGGGGTTGATGTTTAGATCGTTTTGTTACATGTGTAGAGTAAGTTTAGCTTAGGTTAGTTAGGGACAGTTGTGGGTTAGTAGTAGTCAGGTTAGATTAGTGTAGGTTTATCTTTCCCTTAGTTGCCTCTTTTCTTACTTATTGGAAATAAAAATGTTGTTAACCCTTTACCTGATGCGTTAGGTGCTACCTTTTCATGGCCTTGACATCAGTGTAGCAGAAAGTTTTAGTATGACATTTGTGTCCTATGCTCGCTATCCCCAGGCTATTGAGGTTTAACATGCCAGCTACCCGTGTGCTAACTTGGTAAGTATCCACCATGTGGCAGAGCCACCATTGGTAGTGTGCATAGATCATCAAGATTTGGGGTTGGTATGTATCCTACTTCACAAAGAGTGCTTCCAGAGTTGATTTTGTAGGTAAATAGATAGGTCGGACAGCATTGTGAAGTTCAGGGAGAGCTTTGTAGATGAGTATTTGTTCACACTCTTGTCTTGTTGCTGTCATTGCTGACCTACATCATGTGTGTACTGCTTGAGCATGACTTTCCTTCATGGTAGTATATGCTGTAAGGGTGATTGATGCAGTGTAATTTGGTTATCATTCCTTTCATTTTACAGCATAATGTATTGTTTTAGTATCGCAAGGTGCCTACATTTCTCATCCACCATTAGTTGTCTAGAATAGCTATGGATGGGGCCTCATTCTGTCCAACACAGCATGATTGTGTGTGCTTAGTCCCTACATCAGTTATTTTCCTAAGTCTAGTAAAGCTATGATGCAATCCTGGCCAATGCACAGATGTTTCAGTATACATGAAATCAGGACAGTAGTATAGAGAATCAACATGGTTGCCACACAGCCACTTTGGAGTTATGTACTGCACAGTTGAAGTGTGAAATGACACAGAGACACAATAGGTGTGCAAGTGATATTTATTTTTAGGTGGAGTAGTGCAAAAAGTCCATTAACAATCTTAGGTGAGTCCGTTCTGGTGCATTCTTAAATGGTGATCCTATTTACAGGGTGTGGATGATGCTCCTGACATGCTGGGGTGATGTCACAGACGGTGCAGAGGAACAGGAATTGCCAAATGGTAGGAGAGAAACATTTACAGCCAATGTGGACAAGTTAAACAGTAGATTGCCGAACAGTCATTGAGGGTAGTTGGAGTGAGGCTGGCATGTGTCAAAACGTAGGACCTTGGTCAGAGTGGGGCATGGTGCAGGGACTAGGGCTTCCGGGTACTCTTGCGAGTGAATGTTATCTGTTCCATGTCTTCTTCTTCTGATGTGTGTGTTGCCTGGTGTGTCCTTGTTGTTGTTGGTTTTGAAGGGGCAACACACACCTCAGTGTCAGAAGACATGGAGGCAGACATCCCGGGGGCTGATCCCTGTCCAGTTATGAAGGGCAGTACTGCAGCAAGGAGAGCGTGCTGGTTTTTCAGAATGGCAGCCACATCCCGATGGTAGGCAGCCAGGTCTGCCCTGAGGGGTTCGATGTTGCATTCGTGCACACGCTGACTGGCTTGCTGTTGGAGTTGTTTGGTCAACTGGATGACAGCTGTGCAGATTGCCTTCTGTGTTACTAAAAGTTCCTCCAACAGCGATGTTCTGGCTTGCATTGCAGCTGCCTGATCAGCAGTTGACAGCATGCACGAACGCACCCCCTCAAGGCTGGCTGCCATAGTTTGCATCCCCACCCGCACCTCCTTGGCCAGCTCCCGCTGGACCCCAACGACTGTTCTTTCGAAGCTGGTGCCAGTGTCGTCAGAGTCCTCAGCTGTGTTGGAGCTGGCAGGTCTTACAATTGGGGTGGCGGGTGGTTCTACTGTTGTGGCTGCTTCTTCTTGGCTCCTCCTTGTTACTGAAGGGGGGGTTTGGAGGCTTTCGAGGACCATGTCAATGGTCTCTTGTGTGAGGTTGATGTTCTCGTCATCCATGTCATCAGGGAACTCATGGACAGGCATATCGGCAGGAGATCCGTGTTCCTCTGCAAAGAAACAGGGTACAATTAGTGTGTCTGTGTTGAGATCATTTAGCACTAAGATACAAGCCTTTGGATGCCTTAACTTTGTACTCTGATTTTGTCTTGGTATCTGCTGTCTGTCATAGGGCATTGTTGTAGGCCTATGGCCCACCTGTGTGTCACATATATGATATGGAGCTATCAGACATGCCTGCCAGGTCATCTCTAGGTGTTGATTTGTAATTATTTCGGAATATGCATTTTTTTGTCCTACTCCTCCCTCGGTGTTTCACTATTGTTATGGAGGGACATTTGTTTGGGTGGGCTCTCATTATCCTACATGTGATTCTTGGCTTTCTAGGCAGCAGGATAGCTAATGGTGTGGGGGACTAAGTTTGACCCACTTGTAAATAACTCGGTCACCCAGATATTCTATTTAGCTCAGACAGACTAGCAGTGCCTCTGGTCTCCCACAACAGAGGAATGTTTAGAAGTCCAAGCCCATGGCATCTTTGGGACTTCTCAGGGAAGTGGTGGTCACTCAGGTCCTACACATTTCTATCTTTTCCGGTATGTTCCCATACACAAATGACACAGACAGTATTTGTTTGATATGAAGTTTCATTGTACAACTGACTTGTAGGAATTTAGGTGTGAGCCCCAATAACCAAAACAATACACACAGTTAGAACTGAAATAGTCCGCAGGAGAGTAATACATTGGTACACAGCTATCATGGTGCCTAACAGTTTCTACTCTCCCTCTGCTTGTTCTATATATAGCACTGCATGTTAAGTTTGGAGCTTGGCTGTCTGAATCACAGGGGAGACATCATCCCTCATATCAGAGGAATGGGCTGGGATCTGGTTGTGCATCAGCAGCAAGGCAGGCAGCATCTAGATGTGATTTTCTGTTTGTAAACTCCCCCATGCGTGTCTTGGGACGAGGAAGTGAATTTAAAAGACATATGTCATTGTGATGACAAAGTTTCCCTACGCAGGAATGGCAAACCTTAACCCCTACCACATCTATCATCAACGAACCAGACGGTATCCTTGACTGGGCCACAGAGTGAATATGTTCTGGAAAACTCCAGTGCAGAAGTAGGCAAAACAGGGTGATTTGACTAATTGCCAACACCTTAGGACTGACTATTTGCTACATTAACTGATAGGAAGGGCAATGAGATTCATTTAGTGCAAAGTGCTCTGAGGCACTTAGATGTGAGCAAATGAGTATAAGTACATTCAGGGTAAGATGCACAAAGGCCTCCAGCCTGAGGCTATTGCGCAAAGTATACGTTTCACTTGCCACGCTACACTTTGACTGACTGTGGGTGTTGTGACTGCCCTGCCAGCACACTTGCCTCACAGGCCCTGCACCATACACTTTTTATTCACATTGCATGATCTGTACATGTTAGGTGGCATGACCTATGTATGTCAATGTTAGGATGTGGTATGGATGTAAACATTGTTGATGTTTGTATCTGATGGGGTCTCATGTGTGTCTTACTGGATTGGCCTGTTTAGCGTATGAATGTCCTATTTTTTGGTTAGACTGTGCAGATGTGTTTCATTGACCAGTTGCCTGTGTCCCCTCGTCAATGTTGTTGTCTGAGCAGTATGACATTTGTGATGTAGCATTGTTAGGCAGGCACGTGAGGGACCCTGACGTATGCAGCATGTGTGTGTCGTTAGTGCTGTGTGGCTCCTATTGCTGTTTACTTAGGCTTATGTATGTGTCAGTTATGGACATTCGGCATTTAATTGTACTGGTACCTTTGTCTTATTTCTAGGAGTAGTTGCAGATGTCATCCTCACCCCCTAATTTAGGAATGTATGTTCCAGGGTGGGGTTCCTGCCATTTGGTACTATAGCTGCCCAGAGATGAGAGGTGTTATTGTCAACTGTGGTGGCAGTTAAGTTGCAGTTGTTGTATTTGCTACTGCATTACAGGTAGGGACCTAGTTGATGGGGAATAGTTTGTGCAAAACAAGTGCCTGGATGTGGATTCAGGGTAGTGTCCTTCCCACCTGTCACTGGTTTCCCTTGGCTCTCTTGTTGTAATTACAGGATGTCCCCGTGGGACTGTAGTGGTGGCAGTATTTTGTCGTGCCCCGGCTATGGTCAGTACTGGCCATTCCCCCCTGCCGTGCCCCTTTCCCCATGCCACTTCATATATGTGCTAAGTTACATGCATTGTGTAGTAGGTATCCCCCCCTGCTTACAGTCCCCATTATTGCATTGTAATTCCCCATGCGACTTACCCTGCATGTGCGTAGTGTCGTGGTAGTCTGCGCTGTCCAGTCCTTGTATCCCTGTGACGATCTCCTCCGGGATGACGGCTGCGACCATCTCCTCCATGTGGTCCAGAGCCTCCTGTTGTGCTGGACTCCCCCCTCCAGTCTGCATTGCTGCCTTCCTGTTCCTGGCCATTTTCTCTTTGGTCCTACGTTTACAGTCATGCCAGCGTTTCTTACACTCGGTGACTGTCCGGCGTTCTTCAGCCACACTGTTTATCTTGTCCACAATTTCTTTCCAGATGGCCTCTCTCCTACTGAGTGGCAATTTTGAGGATATGAAAAGTTGGTGCTGGTGTTCCGTCAACTCTTTCACCAGGATTTCCTGCTCCTCTGCACTGAAGCGACACTTTCTTTTTTTCTTTAACATGTCCTGGTTCCTGTATGCTTCCTCCTGGCTGGGTCCTGGTCTGCTCTCATCCTCCTGGGGTCTGTTGGGGCATCTGGGATCCATTTTGGGTCTCCTCTCCTGTAAGTGCAGTTTTCGCGCTAAAATGTCACGCAATAGCGTGAAAAAAAACGGCGTTTTCACAATTGCGCTGTCGTAAATCGACCCACAGTGATTTGCGTCCCTTTTACGTGGGTTTCCCTTACGACAGACCGACGCTGTTTGCGTCACGAAATAATGACTCCCACCTGTTGGTTGCGCCGCCGTACGTCAAAGTATAAATTTGACGCCCGAATGGCGCATCCAAATGGCGTTAGACGGCGCAAATTTTTTTGACGCAAAACTGCGATAGCGCAGTTTTGCGTCAAAAAGTATAAATATGGGCCACAGTGTCACCATGTGAATTGGCAGGTCTGCTTTCACTGGAGCTAATCCACTTGGTGTATCTGGCCAAGGCTCCATCACAGTTGGTCTGAAATGGCACAGAAGAGAGCTTCCATAGTTCCTCATTGGAGTTTTGTCACTATGCATATTGAGTTTTATTTAAAATGTTAGTTTAAAAACTTACTTGAGCTGTGGGGAGAATTGTAAAAATGACTTACTTAATTTGATATGGGTATGCATTATGAAACATGTGGCCATACATAATCAATAGCTACCTTGCAATTTCATATTTGTTAATGTTACATATATTATGAGTGATTTTAAACATTGTGCATATTGAAACAAAATTGTGTATAATATTACCTCTGGTTTTGTGAGGCATCCCAATGTTCTTCAACTGGCAAAGCCAGATAGAGACCCACGTCTTGAAGGAGCAGAGACATGTTGAGTGGTTCTAATGGTTATATTAGCCAGGGTTTGGCTCTAGATACCTTTTTTCTGCCAACTCAGGTGTGGAAATTCATCAGCCATGCTTATGCTGACGGGAAGATAACTCTATATGAGACACGCATAGTTATGGCTTCGATTACTTCATCCTAGAGTTTTGAATATGACTTAATCGACACAGGAAGATAAATGTGTTGGAGTTGATGAACATTTGACAGTTTTATCAGTCAACCTGCCATAATCTGAATCGGACGGAGTGATCTCCATGGCAGCAGACAGGTAAACAGACTGTTTTTTGTGGGCCATATGCATTTAACAAACTGCAAATTATGGCCCTGTGTCTCCTTTTCTCAGTATCCAAGCCCCCTTATTATGAGGTTTTTGTTTTATAATCCTTTGCCCATGTTTACCTATCACCATATTGGTGTTGTCCTAACCCCCTGCTTCTGACTTGCGATTGTGGAGTCCATGTTTGCCTAAACCATGCTTACATTTCAGTGCCTTATCACAGTATATTTGCCAGAGTCAGGGCCTTTGTGAGTTCCATTGGTTGCCGGTGCCAGAACAGGTGCAAGCGATTACAGGTGTCAAAATAAATAATCAATAGGTATTATCTGTATCTGAACTGTTGATTAATCCACCATAAAGCTTTTATCTTGGATACAATAAATTATAAAACAAAACATTAATGCATTAGGAAGGCACAATTTTGTTTTGGAGGTAATCATACGTAGGGTCTTGCACTAACAGAGTTGTCACAAATAAGGGGGCCTATTCACAAACTGAATTTTGTAGTACTTTGGTAGCACTATGATAGTACTACTAAAGTACAACAAAACCCTATTCATAAACCTACAAGTATAATTCTGTGCCTCCAACTCCCTTATCTTTTTTATCGGTAGCTCTTCACAAATGTAAGTTTACTACTTAGTAGTAAATGTGGAAGGGACAAGGAAGAATGGTTGAAAAAGGGGGACTTATTACAAAATAGGTGGGGTTTATGGGGAAGTAAGGAGGAGTGTTTAAGGGAGGAATAGGGAGAGATGTGAACCCACACACAAAAGAGTAGGTCTATTCCTATTTTACAAACTGCACTTGTAAAGGTACTGCAGCCAAAATTCACCCCAAATGGTTGTAAACTTTCAGAGAAGGAAAACGGACAGCACCACCCATGGTCTACCACTGGTAGTGCAACACAATCCTGTAGAAAATTATGGAGTTAGGATCTTGAAATAAAACCCCATAGCAAATGATGTTAAATAAAATTACCTAAAATTGTTAGAAATATAAATATATTTATTGTAGTGTTAAAGAAATGTTCTAATAATAAATCATATTTTTCTATTTTATTTTCACGTATTTTAATGCCTTTTATTAATTTAAAAATTAGTGTAACAGTATTTTTTATTAAAATGCAATTTGACTACATTTAATTAATTCTATGTATTTCTTTAATACCTATTCATACATCATAGAAAGATATATTTTTCTCCATAGGTGGGATTTTTTCAAATTTTAATTTCGGAAAAATAATTTACATTTAATATGTTTAAACAAAATTCAACTTTTAAATTAAAATGATTGATACAACATATTTTTTATTTAAAGTAAATATAAGTAATGTACATTAATATTTAAGATAAATAAATTTTTACTAGAGAAAAAGAGCAACCAGGGCACTCCAAAATAATCAGTCCGAGATAAATAAAGTAGCAGGAAATGCTTTAATCCTTTGTGCTGGAAAAATCCAATATATGCTAACACGTGTTTCGTCCACACAGACTTTTTCAAGGCACGTAAGAATGAGTAGTCCAGCAGTATATAGAGCCGTCCCATGCAGTGTAGGGAAAGGTGTAGTCCTCCAAATCAGTATACACTGTAGGCGTTGCGTATAGCCATAGTTAAGAAAACCCTGGACTCTCCATGTCCGAGAGTCAGTAAACGCAGCGTGTCTGTTTTAGTGCAGCGCATGATAACGCTGCCACTGTTTACAAGAAAGATCTTTGTTAGCATATATTCGATTTTTCCAGCACAAAGGATTAAAGCATTTCCTGCTACTTTATTTATCTCGGACTGATTATTTTGGAGTGCCCTGGTTGCTCTTTTTCTCTTGCAGTTTGTACTTTACAGCACATGACATAGGTGGTTTCCGTCTATGTCCTGTGCATACCGAAACCCGTGGTGGTTGGGTTTCTGAACCAGGCTGGCACCCTTCACAGGACTTGACACATGATCTAAGTACTTTTTGAGTTATTTGTTCGGATGTGCGACGAATTAGCATCAACCACCTCTGTATAGTAATTTTGACATTTTTACTAGGTTTAACTTAATTTTGAGTTACATATTTAATTAATCTAAATATTAACACCTAAAGATATTAAATGAAACATTTTTAAAGATTTATAATAATAAAATCTCATTTTAAGTAAACAAATTGTATTCTTGTACTATGTATTAATACTTATTAAAAGTGATGTATGTATTTTTTTAAATGTCATTAATTTATCTTTTAAATGGGTCCCACCAAATATTGGTGTCAGGCAACAACCATCACCACAGGAAATAGGACCAAGCTTTTGATTCACTTTGATCAGTGCAACCGTAATTCAGCAATTGCAAGGATAGGGATTCACCCTCATACACACTAAGTAAATTCAATTATTAGGAAAAGTAGACATTACAAAGGAACAGAAAGCCAGTCCTGCCCACCATGGAGAAAGACTAGCCTGTGCTTCTGCAGCCATGCACAGAGTGTTATAAATGGAACCAGTCTCTCTCTCTCTCTCTGTCTCTCTCTCACACACGCACACACACACTCACATACTCCTCTGTCTCTGTCCCTGACCGCAAGGGGGGGGATAAAAAAAAACTATACTCTGAAATTATATTCTGCTGTCACCATTATCAGTCACCTCGTAGCCTGCGATGAGTGGCAGTAACCACCTTGACTTTCGTTGGGGTTATATTTTGGGTAAACCACAATTCATCATATCTGCACTCTTCATCTTTTGTGGAAAAGTGGAGCACCTCCATTGGGCTCTTAAATTGCCAAGTCCAATAGGGAAAACACAAGGCTTGTCAGACAAAATGCACTGGTGTTGTGGAAAAAACAGTTTTCTGAGGTAATACCTGAATGCACATTTCTTTCGAGGTACCAAGGTAGTGTGTTGACCACTGGAGAGCATCACCTCAGTCACTAGATTCCTCTGAGACTGAAAACACAAAAAAAAAATTATAAAAAGGAGGGTGGTTCTCAGATGGAGGCGGCATATATGATTTTTCGCTTGCTGCTCCAGGGTTGGAGTGTAAATGATCAGCTATCATGTGACTAGGGCACTGTTGGAAATGGCCTTTCTGCAGGGTCACCCCCAAACTTTTTGCCTTCCTCCTTCTCTTTTTCTGGCCTCATTTTTGCTGGCTTTAGGACTCTGTGCACTTTACCACTGCTAATCAGTGCTAAAGTGCATATGCTCTCTCCTTAAAACATGGTGACATTGGCTCATACCCAATTGGCTTATTTAATTTACTTGTAAGTCCCTAGTCAAGCGCACTATATGTGCCTAGGGACTGTAAATTAAATGCTACTAGTGGGCTGTAGCACTGGTTGTGCCACCCACAAAAGTAGCCCCCTAACCATGTCTCAGGCCTGCCTCTGCAGTGCCTGTGTGTGCAGTTTCACTGCCACTTCGACTTGGCATTTAAAAGTACTTGCCAAGCCTCAAACTCCCCTTTTTCTACATGTAAGTCACCCCTAAGCTAGGCCCTAGGTAACCCGAAGGGCAGGGTGCAATATAGGTAAAACATATGTGTTTTATATGTTCTGGTAGTGAAAAACTCCTAAATTGGGTTTCCACTACTGTTAGGCCTGCTCCTTTCATAGACTAGCATTAGAGCTGCCCTCGTATATGTTTTGAGTGGTAGATTCTGATCTGAAAGGAGTAGCAATATCATATTCAGTATGGCCAGAATGGTGATACAAAATCCTGCTTAATGGTGAAGTTGGATTTGATATTACTATTTTAGAAATGCTACTTTTAGAAAGTGAGCATTTCTCTATACTCAAATCCTTCTGTGCCTTCCAGTCCACTTCTGGCTAGGTTTAGTTGACAGCTCCCTTGTGCATTCACTCAGACAACCCTAAACACAGGATGCTCAGTCACACTTGCAGAAATCTCCATATTGAATGGGGTCTTCCTGGGCTGGGAGGGTGGAGGGCCTGACACTTACATGTCAAAGGACAGTAGCCTGCCCTCACACAAAGGACTACCACACCCCTACTGGGACCCTGGCAGACAAGATGGAACTGAAAGGCGACCTTGTGCACTTCTAAGCCACTCTTTGAAGCCTCCCCCACTTCAAAGGCACATTTGGGTATTTAAGCAGGGTCTCTGACCCTACCAACTCAGACACTTCTGAAGCAGACACTTCTGCTTGAAAGACACTTCCTGGAGAAGAAACCCTGAACCTGAACCTGCAACCTGCCAAGAAGAACTGCCTGGCTGCCCAAAGGACTCACCTGAACTGCTTTTCTGAGAAGGACTGCTGCCTTGCTGTTGCCCTGCTGCCTTGCTGCTCTCTGTCTGTGCTGAGAAGTGCTCTCCAAGGGCTTGGATAGAGCTTGCCTCCTGTTCCCTGAAGTCTCAGGACCAAAAAGACTTCATTCCCGCAAAAGAACTCCTTATGCGGCGAAAATCGATGCACGGCACGCAAGAAACGACGCACAGCCTGCATCGAGGTGAGAAAATCACCACCCACCGAACCAGAACAACACAGCCCGGCTTTGCATGGAGAAGATCGACGCAGCGCCAGCGTTGCGACCGGAAATTCGATGCACGGGCCACTGGATGGCCGCAAAGCCGAGACAGAATTACGCAGCCTGACTTCTTGAGAGGAATTGATGTAGCGCCTGCCGTGCGGCAGAAATTTCCACACATCGCCCACTGGATCAACGCAGCCTCTGTGACTTCGTCCTGCATGCCCAGGATTTCGACGCATCCTCCCCGGGGCATCCGAAAACCCCGCAACCCGAAGAGGATCCTAGTCTCCGCGCCGGAAATCGACGCAAAGCCTGCCCTGTGTGAAAACTCAATGACGCATTGTCTGTATGTGCCGGAAAAATTGACGCACACCTCCCCGTTTTCCACGAAAACTCCTTCTCTGCGGTCCCTTGCGGAGAATTTGAACGCAAATCAGGTACTTTGTGCTTGCAAGAGACACTTGCTTTTTAAAAGACTAAAGACACTTTTTATCATTTTTACAGTGATATCTCAACGTATACATATTGAAACTTGATTGTTTTGACCTGCATCTTACCAGATAAATATTATATATTTTTCTAAACACTGTGTGGTGTATTTTTGTGGTGCTATACTGTGTTATTGGATGATTTATTGCACAAATACTCAACACATTGCCTTCTAAGTTAAGCCTGACTGCTCAGTGCCAAGCTACCAGAGCGTGGGCACAGGATAATTTGGATTGTGTGTGACTTACCCTGACTAGAGTGAGGGTCCTTGCTTGGACAGGGGGTAACCTGACTGCCAACCAGAGACCCCAATTCTAACAGACACCTTATGTTCTTCCCTTGGGAATCTACTTAGAATCCCTGCAGGAAGTCTTTTGGAATCAAAAACACTGTACAAATACTAAAGCAGACATTTCTTCAGTCAGGTATTTAAAATGCAAGACTCCTCTATCATTACAGAAACATTCCATGTAACAAGTGAATTTGGATTCTGGGCATGGTAAATGACATTTAGTGCAAAATCCCCAGCACCCCAAAGGTGAAAATTACACTTAGCATTTTTTTTTTAAATATACAGTATAATTTGAATCCTATTAATTATAATTGAATAAATATTGTTCTTCAATTGGAGTTGATATAGGTGGGGCTTCGCAACACTTTCAATTTGTAGTGACACATCCACTTCGTCATATAGGGGGTCATTATGACCCTGGCGGAAGGCAGAGAAGCGGCGGTAAGACCGCCAACAGGCTGGCGGTCTTTTGTTTTGTATTATGACCATGCCATCTGCCGGTTCTCCGTTCCGCCCGCCGGGCTGGAGACCTGGGTCTCCAGTCCGGCAGCCGTCACTATACCGCCGGCGGTATTTTGACCCCACTGACCGCCATAGATTTCATGTGGTTTGAAACCGCCATGAAATCCATGGCGGTAAGCACTATCAGTGCCAGGGAATTCCTTCCCTGGCACTGATGGGTTCTCCCCAACCACCCACCCCCACCCCGACTCCCTCCCCTACACCCCCCACCTCCCCTGCCACCCGCCAAAGGTGGCAGGGCCCCCCTCCCCACCCCGACCCCCAACATCACATAACTCACACACACACGACACGCACGCAGGCACCACCAACACACACACGCACACACACCGACATACATGCCATCATACAAACACACAGTCAGACACAAACACCCACATTCAAACATACACGCACACATCCATACAGACATACACGCACTCATTCCCAAACACGCAACACACCTGCAAGCATACACGCACTCACACACCCCCTCTACATACACAGATGCACACCCCCATGCACGCACACAACACACAACACCCCTCCACCCCCCTCCCCTAATGGACAATCGACTTACCTGGTCCGTCGATCCTCCGGGAGGGGACGGGAGCCGTGGGGGCTGCTCCGCCGACACCACACCGCCAAAAGAACACCGCCACGCCGAATCACAGGACGTGATTCGGTGGGCTGTGTTCTGTTGGCGTGGTGGTGGAGGTGGAGGACCTCCACTTCCCTGCCGCCCGCCAGTATGGCTGTTGGCGGCTCTCCATCTGAAAAAGGACGGAGAGCAGCCAACAGTCATAATACGCCGAGCGGCAAACCGCCACTTCTGGCGGTCTTCCGCGCGGCGGTCCCTCGGCGGTCTTGTAAAAAGACCGCCGAGGTTGTAAGGACCACCATAGTGACAGATTCTCTTCAGCATGTAGTAGCAAACCCTCTTCTCTTTTTTATCAAGTGAGAAGTTTCAAGCACTGGCACTATTAGATTTAATCAACCTTTCAGGCAGAGAACATTTCTTTACAGTTCGATGCTTGTGTCCATGATGGGAGCCTTGATACTCGACCCCTGTATTGGTGATGAGTGATATCAGGAAGGGATCCTTCCCCTGAGGCTACAACAATGCCTTTTTCTAATGAATGCTCATGTGCACCCAGTTGCCTAGCTGAAGATGATAACAAGGGTGACTGTGTTCCTTGGGTAAGCCTTTGATACCTGTGAATGGGAGGTCTTTACACAACTTATTAATCTTATCTTATCTTATTAATCTTATCTAATGCAGATAGGAGTACTGGTGGTCAGAAAGATAGTCTCTTTAGTCTGCTCATTAGGACATCATGCAAATGAATGCCTATTTTCCTGTTTGCAGTATTTTGAAGGCTCATGACAGTGATGGGCAATGCAACAGCCCACTCGAGGTTAGTTTCCACAGAGATCGTCACTGTTTTTTTTTAAACACCCTATTATTTCTCTCGACCTTCCCTGCTGATTGGGCGTGATAGACACAGTAAAACCTCTGTTGTATTTGAAGGGCCTTGCAAGTTAGTTACATTATCATTGTTTATTGCTAGCTCGATGCCTTACCGGTGTCTTTTAGCAGTATTTTTGCTATTGTCTTTTTACCAACTTGAATACAGGAGTAGGCCTCTACCAACGAGGGATAACAGTGACAAGCACATATGCTTAATTGTGACCTTTATGCATGTTAATGAAATCTACTTGCATATTTACGTAGGGCTTCCTGGTGGTGGATGGCGGACCTATGTAGTTCTAGCTGCCTTCTCTACATTGTCGGCTTCACAAATGGAGCAGGTGTTACAGTGTTGTGCACCTATGGGTTAATTTGGAGCAAACTAATTTTTCAAAGCAGCAATTATTCCTTCCTTGCTGAAATGCACCAGTCCATGATGCAAGCGAGCAAGGTATGAGAGTAGGACCCTCAATGCTACGAAGCGGCCATCTTAAGAACACCAAAAGTGTCTCAGTGTAACCTATATCCTTTCCGCTTCAGCTGTTGTTTTTCTCCTACTTGTGTGTTAACAGAGCTTTGCACCCTTTTGCAACGGAGATGAAGCATTGGTGTAGCCTGGGAAAGTGAAAAGGACACAGCTCTAGCTGCTGAATCAACCAGAGCATTTGCACAAATTACTTCATCATGGGAAGATTGACGTTTCATAGGAAAGTTAGAGAGACTCTAATTGGGCGGTTCACCAGAGACTATGTTTGATTTGCCCCCACTGGAAGTGGGGAAGCTCTGTTGCTTCAACAATTGTCCATATTCAAGTACAGCCTTGAAGACATATTGAGAGTCAGTGTAGATGTTGACGGATGTATCTTTGGCTAAAATATGAGCTCTGGTGTGAGTGTGAAGTTGAGCCACCTGAGCGGAGTAGACAGTGGGCAAGTGGATGCTGTCTGTTAGCTCATGTTGGGCGCATGCACTGTAACCAGAACCACACTCATTGTGTAAATAAGAGCCATCCAAGAAATCTGTCTGTACAAATCTATAACGATCCTTCCCAGCCTTTTTTCAACTGTAGAATGGTGGCGTTACATGGGCTGCCACTGCCAGTTGGGGCTACTGTACTTTGCGAGATCAGTGAATTTAATACTGGCTGAATGCTCTTCTTGGCTTCAAAGTCAAGAGGGTACAACAGTATCTTGGGTAGCAGTTATGCAGGGTTTAACTGGATCTGCACCAGCTGGGCTGATTGAATTTGATCTACCTACATCATTAGCATGTGTAGACCAAAGGGATAAGGGGATCTATGACAGGAGAGCTTCCTCGAAATCAGGAGCCACACTGGGGAATATGTGGTCAGGAAGAGACATCAGAGCCATGGCAGCAAATTAATTCTTGTTGGGAAAATACCATCTGAGGAACAATGGAAGGTGCACTCTAATTTACAAAGCAAATATCTCCCAAGTAGAATAACAGGAGAAGATGGGCAGAGGCGAAAGGCATGCTGGTTAGAGATATGGCCAAACGCAATGGTGACAGGCTGGGAGACTTATTGAGAGATCACAGTGTGGGCTATCATTACTGCAATAATGTAGATAACAGTGAGGTGGAAGGTAGGAAAATCGTAATCCTTCAAGACAGAACTGATAGCACCTGTAACAACTAGGCAGTCATTCACTTTTTAATTTATGGTGTGTAGACACAGGGCTGTCCTGATTAATTAGGACCAGTGGTACCATAATAAAGTTATTTTTCCCTCAGCTTTCGTAGTACTGTGTGTTATTCAGAGGCAGAAGCTGTGCTGGGCTGGGACAAATGAAGGGAATCACATCATTTAGGTCCATGGGATTAAGTTGTTTGGGGCATTCATTCTTCTAGTGTCCATCACACCCACAATAAAAGTAGCCAGTCTGACTCACAATATGCTGGCATCCTCTTGCCTCTTCCTCGTTCAAGGTGCCTTCCCCACTTGCAATGCCTAATCCTCTTCCTATTGGTTGTTAATATTGCATCTGCAGAACCATCTGCCTACACTGAGGCCCTCATTATGTCCTAGGACTGCCACGGTGGAGGTGGCGGTCGCACCGCTGCGGGCCCGGCAGAGCAGACCCCCATCTTATGACTATGGAGGTGTTCCGACCAGAGCACAGCCAAGTCACCGCCAGTACCGCCAGTGCGGGCGGCCCGCTGTGGCCGGCGGTAGGCATCTCCAGGCCGGACGGGAAGCATGTTTCCGACGACCATATTACGAGGTTGCAAACTGCCAGGATATCAGCTGCGGATGCCCCCGCCACGAAAAGCCTAGCGGAAACTAACAACATAAAAGGGGACACTCACCTTCAGGAATACATGCGTGTCCGCAGCCGCCATGGAACCCGAACTGGAAGTCTTCCTAATGCTCCTGCTGGCAATGCAACTCCAGAACCAGCGACAAAGACAACAACTGTAAGTACACCCGCCTAGCACACACTGGAGGGAAGGACATTAGTACACACACACACACACACACACGACTAGCGGCTGCCATGCACACAAGCAAACAAACACCCGTACACAAACCACAAACAGCAAATCATACATATGCAACACATACATGTTGAAGGAAAGCCAGGACAAATATGTACTCCTCGACACCAAGGGGACCCTGGTGCAGATATATTGAAGAGCAACCTCAAGAAACAAGAAAACAATGAATATCAGAGGCCTAATGGCCAGTCCAACTTGTACGTGTGCCCCAGGCACATAGGGCAATGTCCATGGCCCCAACTTGACTCCTGATTGCAAAGTAGCCACCACATGGCAGAGGCATCAGTGGGGCATGCAGGCACCTCAGGGGTGATGGGGATGGTGAGGCGTGGGGTTGGGTTTTGAGGGGGGTCCTCAGGGTTGGGTTTGTAGGTGGGGTCCTTTGGTTTGGGTTGGGATGGGGCCTTAGGTCTGGATGTAGATTTTGGGGGAGGAGATTTGGATTTTGCTTTGGGAGGGGTAACCTTGGGGTAGATTTCTTAGGTGGGGGAGGGGCTTGGCTGGTTCCAGGTGTACAATGGGAGGACTGGGATGTGGAAGGCAGGGGTTTGGGGAGTGGAACAGGGCACTTGGGGGGTACAGGGACTAGATCAGTGGGAGGGGACAGGGAAAACTCATGCAGGAAAAGTATTTTTAGGGGCACAAGATTGGTAATGGGAGTAACATTTGGGAGTGGAGGGAGAGGTAGTGGTTGTGAGGTGTGTACGGTGAGGTGCCTTGGGTGCAGGTACGAGCGAGGATGTCATGTGTGCGCTGTGTGACTGTTGGGTGTGTGAGTGTGGACATTTAGGTGTAGTGGGAGGAGGGGGAAGGAGATGCAGTGAGATGGCAGGGGGGATGTGTGAATGTATGTTGTGGTGGTGTCTGCAGGTAGGGTGGATGTGCTGCATGTGGGGGTGTTGACAGTTATGTTGAGTGCGCATGTGGTGTATGGGGTGTAAGCATGGTGGTCTATTATCGTGGTGACGGTGGGAATGAGTGCACTTGTGGCAGGATCTGGGAGTGATGATGTGGTGACAGCAGGCATGAGCGGTGTAGTGTCTGTGAGGGGGAAGTGGTGGGGGAGTGCATGTAGGGAGTGGATGTTGTTGTGTCTGCATGTGTCTGTTGTGTGTGTGAATGGAGGTGGTGTCTTTTGTGGTGCTTGTGATTGTCCTTGTGATCTGGATCTGTTGAGGTGGATGCATGTTGGTATGAAGGTGTGCCTTGGATGTGTGAGGGGAAAGGGATGTGGGATTGGGAACAGATAGTTGTAGGGAGGATGGAAGAAGAAGGAACACTGGCTGCCGTCAATGAGGAGGCCAGAGCCTGAAAGGATCTCTGCAGGACAGACAGGGCACAGTGAATGCCTTCCAGGGAGGCATTCAACTGCTGCATCTGTGATGCCAGTCCCTATATGGCATTCACAATGGTTGACTACCCCACAGAGATGGACCTCAGGAGGTCAGTAGCCTCCTCATTGAGGGCTGACTGGGGCAGGGGCAGAGGAGCCTCCGGCGAAGGAGATGCCCACCCTCCTGGGTGAGCAGGCATGGCAACTGGGTGGGGAGCTACAGGGAGGGCAGTGCTGGTAAGGGGGGTGGCAGACAAGGATGGTGCTGGGATGGTTCCAGATGTGTCTGCCACCGCCAGGAAACGTCCATTGGAGGAGGAATTCGAAGATGTAGTCGTTGATCCTGTCTCCCCTGTGGCACTCATCTCGCCCTCAGTCCCATTGGTCCCCTTGGCTTAGCCGGTATCAGCCTCCTGGGTCCCGTGGGCTGGAGCTTCCCCACTCGCTGGTGCTCCTTCTCCTTCGCCTGATGATGCTGATGAACACAAAGACAGAGGTGGAGAGGGAGAAGAGTGGCAGAGAAAGACAGGGTGCAATGGGTCAATACCAACCCTACGTACGCACTGACTGACAACAACAAAATCTGCTGCTATGCACTGGCAGGCCATGCCCTCACCTATACATGCCACAACAGTAGGACACCAGGGGGGAAACTACAGAAACGCTGATGCAAACTACCAATGGTGGAACAGTAGCACTCATGTACTTGATGAGGGACATCCTAGTCACACTTGCCCAGTACCTCATTCTCATGGCCGTGTGTGGAGACATTTCCTGTACACCTTACTCAACAGAATGCTGCATGACAAATAGCATAGTGAGATCTGGCCCCATTCCACCTATCTACATATACAGTACATGGCAGCTGATTGAGGACTCAATAATTACCTCTGTCACAGTGGCAGGCTGATACTGATGGCAATGCCCTGACACCTCACCTGTACTGATTCTGATGGTAGAAGCTTGGCTCTTAAATCTTGTTGAGGGTGACCACACAATTTCCAAATTGGAAGTAAATGCCCTCATGAGTCACTGTCTGCATTGTATTGGCACACATCTATGAACCAATCCTGCCAGGGTGGCTGATACTCGTAGTCGGCGTGCTACTAACAGTGACCTATGCCACATCTTTCCGCTAGTAGGAAACCCTAAGTATTACAGGCAGAACATCATCGAGGTGTCAGTGTGTACTTACCCTCTTGTGGGTGCTGTGCTGCCCTCAAGCGCCCATCCACCTCAGGGTAGGCCACCACCAAAATGCGTGCCATTAGGCGGGGTCAGGGTCCGACCGGCACCCGTCCTTTGTTGGGATGCCGTCGCCAGCTGGGCTTTTGCGGTCTTCCAGGCCCAACGTCTCAGGTCCTCCCACTGCTTTCTGCAGTGGGTGCTCCGCCGGCTATGGACCCCCCAGGGTTCGCAGTTGCTTGCCAATTGCCCACCAAATCCCCTTCTTTTGATGGACACTGACCTGCATGGGTGTCACAGACAGAAGGACAAAGTCATGTAGATTGGCATTACAGGGACAGCAGTGGACATCACACATCAGACACATTTAATGGCCACACTCACGTATCATCACACCACTAACGCTCAGACCTCTCACCCATCTCCATGCATCCCCTCTGTCTGCCTCGTCCCAACTCCTTTCATCCTCACACACATCACAATCACACATGACAGTGACATGAGACTCACCTGCTGCTCTGTTACCCCTTACAACTGCCCATACTGGGCTAGGACCCCATCCACAAGCTTCTCCAGCTCTTCCTGGGTGAAGGCTGGGGCCCTATCTCCTGCAGGACGTGGCACATTGGTTTCCAGTGTTAGAACACAGCAGCATACGCAGGTCTTGCATGCACGAGTGTCAGGAGTCAAGTGAGCTATGGAGCAGTAAATTGCGGTTATGGCCGCCGCGTACATGACCGTCACTGCCGGCGGTGATCACCATTGGCCCCAGTCTCCCATAGGCAACAATGTTATCCAATGAGGAGTTGCACGGTGGTTTAGACCGCCTACCGCCATGACGTCTAACGCAGGCAGAATGAGGTCACTTCCAACTGACCTGTGCATACAGGACAGGCAGCTGCCATTTTACATGCAAAATGTTAATGATAGATGATTTTAATGTGCGTCATGGATGATATGTTGACACATTGCCTACATCCATTTTTGACTCCTTCTCTTTCCCATTCCCAGATATGGTCCATGGTGATGATGAGACTTGCCCCTGTGTACCAGCCTCTAGTTGACCTGGCTACCCTCAAAGAGAGGCATGTCATTCAGATGTATCGTCTGAACCGTCAGACCATCATGGAGCTGTGTAGCCAGTTGGAGCCTGATCTGTTGCCTGACATACGTCATCCCAATGCCACCCCTCCCTTAGTGCAGGTTTTGTCAGTTCTCCACTTCCTTGCATCAGGGTCATGGGCTTGGCAGCAGGGATGTCACAGCCAATGTTCAGCAATGTGTTGAAAGATGTACTGTGTGCTTTGCTCAGACAACTGCCCTGCTACATCATGTTCTCTCAAAATGCAGATTTGACCACTGTTAAGGCTGCCTTCTACAGTTTGGCACATGTCCCTCATGTAGTAGGGGCCATAGATGGCACCCACACTGGCTTGGTTCCACCCAGAATAAATGAACAAGTGTACAGGAACCGGAAAAAAACATTTATTATATTAATGTGCAGGCGGTGTGTCTCACTGACCAATATATCTGGCAGGTTACGGCCAAGTTCCCTGGTTCTGTACATGACTCCTACATTCTGTGGAACAGCAATGTCCCACACATGATGGCACAACTACAGAGGGACAGGGCCTGGGTCATCGGTATGTATCCTGTATAATCTGTGCCCCTGTCATCTCACCTCACTTGACAATTTGCACTGTGTCCCCACCGGTATTGAGATGTGCCCTACCTTTGTGCACACAAGTGACTCTAACTACCCTAATCTTCCATGGCTGCTGACACCTGTGAGATATCCGACAACAGATGGTGAAAAACGTTTTAATGAGGCCCACGGCAGGATGAGGCGTGTCATCGAGAGGACCTTTGGCTACTGCAGGCCTACATGTGTCCGGAGGTGCCCTACTCTACAAACCACTTAAAGTTTGCCAGATCCTTGTTGGCTGCTGCATGCTGCACAATTTGCCCTGAGGCATCACATCCCATTGCTGGATGTGGAGGAGGTGGCAGCTGGACCAGTGACTGATGAAGGGAACATAGTGAGTGATGAGGAGGAAGATGATGAGGATGCAGCTGACACCAGAGCTAAGTTAATTCAACAATACTTTCCATGAGAGACAGGTATGTGTCATGTGTGATGTATGCTACCTATACTCCTGTCTGCATTGTGCCATAGCTCCTCCTTGTGTCTGTCATCAGTGGAGGTGCTGGGTGCAGCTCATACTCTGGGTGGGATTGTGGGGGGGGGGGCAATTTGCCCATCAAAGGAGGTGTTACAGTTCAAATGTTCAAAGTTTCCACTCTGCTCCTGTGTAGCATCACTTATGCAATTTATTGTCCATGTGCTATGTTCCCTGTACTGCTTTGCCAACTGCAATTGTCGTGCCAAAGATAGTGGTGTCATCAATATTGCTATTCATTGTCACCGTCCACAACGGGAGAATGTGTATCCCAACTGTTACTGATTGTGGAACATGTCTTTAGTTGAGATTTGTCAGCTGCGAGGGAAGGACAATTGGATATGGATGTCTTGGAAATGTAGACCTGACATGGGCATATGGTTTGTGATTCCACATGCTAAATCACACTAGGGATTGAGACATTGTACATCACGTGTGTTGAGTGGCCTACAGTGACTCCTATTGTGATAGTTGTCCCTTTCTTGGTCTATTTGTGTGGTGCAACTCTGGTTCCTCCCTTGATACATGTATCCAGATCATCTCTGCTGTACCATCAACATTGCTGGATATTGCTCCCTCATCTGTCTATCTTACAGACATTTGCAGGACAATGGTTTGACTGTAATGACATGTTATTCAAATGCAAATCTTACTCAGTACAATAAAGACACATGGGCAGTATCTGTGCTCCAAGGTGTTTAATGTTAATCACAAGTGTAATGTGTGATGAGTGGGGTCATTGTGGGTGTAGTCATCAGAGTAGTTGTCCCAGCTGTTGGTGGTCCAGGTCTAGTATCCAAGGGTTCATGGGAAAATGGTGACATGACAGTGGACAGTCAACAGGGTGTGTCAGTGGCAGACAAAGGAGAATGTTCAGGAGAGTATAATTTCCTGGCAGTGGTATTGGTCTTGGCATCAGGTCCTGCAGGATGCCCTCGCTTGAGTGTGAGTTTCTCAGCTACAGGGGGAGGGGTGCTGGTGGTCTATAGGCCCTCTGGCAGGGCCTCCATTCTACTAGCTGCCAGAGAAGTGGATGGGTCTGTTGGAATGTGGCTAGTGGAAGGGGCCTTCCGATTGGTGGAGGACGCATGCAGGATGGTGGTCAGTTCCTTCAGTACCCCGGCAATGGAAACCATGGTGGCATTGAGGGTCTGCCACTGCTGCGTGGCCTCCTGGAAGTTTTCCTTCTGCAGCTTCTGGTTCTCTTGCGAGGATCTTGCCCATAGTGTCCTTGGACTGGTTGTATGCTCCCAGGACTTGGGAGATGGCCACTTGGCCAGTTGTTTGTTGTGGGTGCCCTCTCACTGCTCCTGGCCGCCTGTGCCTGTGGCACAGCGTGCCCACTCCCAGTTGCACCAGGACCCTCATCGTCTTGGGTGTGCTGCCTTGACTCTGGTCGCTGTTCTGTGCAGCACACTGCTGATGGACCTGTCTTTGGGACACAGGTGTGGGGATGTAGGGTTGGCTGTGCTGTGGTTGCCACATGGGTGGGGGACTCAGATGTATCCAGGGTGGGCCTTGTGGTGTTGGCCTGGCAAGTTGTCCCAGAGGGGCCAGGCAAGGCATCAACATCCAGACATCCACTGGGGCCTTCGTCCTGGGGAGGGCTGTCTGTCTCTGGCATTGGCTGCCGGGTGGCAGTGGCAGCGGTACCTGTGGATGGAAAGGGAGGGGGTTACAATGTGGAGATGTACTTGTTGGTATCATCGTCTGATGCATGAAGTAGCTTGACTTCCTTCCCAGTGATGGCAATGACAGCTGCAGCACTGCAGACATTGTTTGCTGGTGACATGTTTTGGCATTGTTTCAATTTTGCATTTTGGGTTGGGGATTGTAGATAACATTGCTGTCATTGCCATGTGTCGGTATGCAGTCGAAGCATCCAGTTGGTGTGGCATGTGCTATGGTTTTATGTGCAGGTGTCCTACTGTGAAGTGCGACTGTGCATTCTTGATGTGTAGCAAGTGATGCATTGTGGGAGTTGTGGTGCTTGGCATTGTGATTGATATCTGTGCACTAGGGAGGGACTTTGAGGGGATAGTGGCAGTGGGGTGGTGTGGCATGCAGGGGAGGGGTGTAGGGTGCCGGGGCAGAAGTGTGATATGGGGTGGTTTAGGGTGTGATGGGTGTTGGGGTCGCATGCTGGACAGGAGTGGTTGGTGCCTGGGGAGTGTTGTCGACTTACCAGAGTCGAGTCCCCCGATGATTCCAGTCAGGCCCTCGGGATGCATGACGTCCAAGACCTTCTCCTCCCACGTGTGAACTCAGGGGGAAGAGGTGGGGGCCCACCACCAGTCTTGTTGATGGTCTAGATGCCAAAGAATGCACCATCCCCCGTAGGTCATTCCATGTCTTCCTTATGTCCTCCCTTGTGCGTGGATGGGTGCCCAATGAGTTGACCTTGTCAACGATCCTTTCCCATAACTCCATTTTCCTGGCTATCCAAGTTTGTTGAACCTGAGCTCCGAACAGTTGTGGCTCTACCCTGACGATTTCCTCTACCATGACCCTCAACTCATCATCAGTGAAACGTGGGTGCTTCTGACGGGAGATGGTGGTTGTGTTGTGGGTGGGGGGGTGTTGTGTGTGTAGGGTGCAGTGTAGGGTGGTTGGTGGGGTGGGGGTGTTTGGTTGAGAGTGCTGGTGGTATCTGGTGTATGTGTGCAGTGGCGATGAATGTATTGGGTTGGTGGCGCAGTTGTGTGGTGTGTGATTATTGGGAGGAGTGTTGGTGCCTATGATCTTGACATGCAGTGTCCTCCGTTGGTGTGCTCCACAGTCTCTCTGTTGGTAGTTGTGGTTGCAAAGGATTGTGGGGATGTGTGAGGGTGTGTTATATAGTGCAGTTAGCAGGTTGGTGTGGTGTGTGTCAGGTGTGGGGTATTCAAACTATCCAATGTCGTGTCAGATTCTAGTGGAGGTGATATTTTGACCGTGGCAATTTTGCACCGTCAATGGTTTACCACCGTGCTGATTTGTAGGTTGTAATATGGAGGGCGGGTGTTGTTGGCGTAGAAGTGCTGGTGGTGGGACCATCTCTCACCCGCCTCCGGTCGGCCTGGCGGTGTCGAATTCGTGGCTATATTTGGACGATCTTCAGTTTGTGACTTGTAATACAGCAGTCACTGTACCGCCATCACTGGCGGTCTTTTGGCGGCCGCCAGCGGGCGGTCTTGCAAAAAGACCGCCAAACTCGTAATGAGGGCCTCAGTCATTTCTGCAACTTAGATGACAACCCTTGGAGGAAAGCAACCGCTACTACTTGTTTGGCATTATTTGAGGGGATTGTCATCCCTGAGTGCTGCTCAATCCCCTCCCCAATGTGATCTAGATAATCTGCTGGTTATTAATTTTTATTTAATTTGCAATTATCCTTCCCCAGTCTGCCTTGCAAGGACACATCTTTGTTACTGCATCCAATAATTTGGCGTGTGTTACTTGTAGTCCTTCTGTGTTTTTTGGTGCCTAATCCGGTCAAGCAGCCCAAGTCAGGAGTCCTTGGCATGCCTCTTGGGCAAAACAGTTATTAGTAATTGATTTACATCTGACCAAGTAGAGTAGTAACAGTTCATCGCTGGACCATTGGGATTTTTCATTAATATTGGGAAACTACTTAACTAAATATCCGAGGGTCAAAGGGGAATGGACTGCCACTATGGTACCAGTGGCATCATTTAATTGCCTTAGTGGAGTCTGGAGACCATCCCAGTCTTGCATCACATGACTGAAAGTGTGAGTAGAAACTGAATACAAGACATGGCTCATTTGTGACTTATAAACTATCTCTCATTTGGGAAAAGATGTGGACATTGGAGTGGCACTCAGTATGCCCACACCAGCCCTGGGGACCTTAGATTAGAAGGCTAGAAGGGGTGTAGGAGGGCATTTCTGAGGTGCTAGGGTTACCTGAGTGTGGGTGAAGGAGTGTAGGGAACAGATAAATGAAGAGGAGGTAACCCTGCAAAGAAATCTACATTTTCAGGAGTCTTGTCATCATGAGTATGGGTTACTTTAAGCTTTGGATACTTCAAGGTAGGCCTAACCATCAAGTCTTTGTCATATCTCTCTGTCATCCTGTCGTCAGTCAAGTCTTCATTGTATTTTACTTTGGAGTCTGTAACAGGGTAACATCCCCTGACGACGTGAACAATGGATCGGGCCGACAGTATGGTGCCCCGGGGGAACGGAAAAGAGGATTGCGTGCCCTCTTTAGGACTCTAAAGAAGAGAAGGAAAAGTAACAAATGAACATATAAAGGACTTTCAGGAGATCAGTATCAAGAAGTGTGGAAAGTGCACAACCGTAAATAAATATCCTTTTTGGGAAAACTCATGTGAGTTTATCTAATTTTGCCTTAAATAATTTAAGGGAATAAAACCCTCCTAGTTTTGATAAGGACTTCCCTGGAGAAACCTCTTACAGAGTCCTTAATTTGTTCCTTTATTTTTCCCTGGGAGCCTTTAGGACTCCATACCTGGGACTCATGGAGTCTTTTAGATGTCTCCTCATACCACTTAAGATATGCATCTCATTGGTCTTCTGGCTCAACACTTTTCCTTGCTTTCAAAACACCTCTTAAGTGCACTATTTTATCCAAATCAGATAATCCCTCTACCAGAAATCATTTGCAGGTTTCGGATTTTGTGTACTAATGCTATTTAGCCAATTACTTGCATGTTCTGTGCGATAATGCACATACATATAATGCGCTTGGTTCCCTTTTGGTGGGGTGATTTCCATTTATCATTCGCCCCACATAATTCAATTTGTAGCAGACACTTCCACAATAAACACACAAAACGGACTGGGGTTGGGTAATGCTTTTGTCTTTTTTCCAGTGGTGTTTCTCACTAAGCAGCAGTACACTAGGTATCACTCTAAACTCAAGGCACAAACACGGTTCATTGTGGGAAGAGAAAGAGGTAAAAAAAGAAGAATATCAGAACACAGGGGGTAGTACAAATATTCTCTATTGAGTCACAATTTCATCATTCAAGGAACTCAACTTTGTCAGAACTATGGGGCCGCTGAACTTGGTGCTCAGATCTGGTTGATGGAAGTATCCTCAATTTATGCCAGATGCACACATTTTCAAAATGTAGAATTCATAGCAACACCCTGTATTTCATGCTCAGACCTTGTATCAGCTATATTTTCACAGTCTGTATCTTACGGCAGATCTTATGTGTTGTACCTTAGGACCTCAAGAACTCAGATCCTAGGGATTTGATCCTAGAATTTAGAACCTAAACTTAGAAACTAGAAACCCTACCTTTATTTGCAAAACCTTACATGTACTCACCCTCTTTCCCATGTTTATTCTGGCATCCTGAGTCCAGTGCAGTCGTAGGGCATTAGTGCAAAGTGCAGGCCTGCACCACAGCTAAGTTCTCCAGAAATGACTGACCAGGTGTATTAAGTTGGTTTCCTATTTAGTGTACCGAATGATAGGGGACACTATGCAGATAGTCCAGACGACCCTTGTAGGTGTACAGGGGATAAAATAATAATCCCAAATGCTCTCTTTTGTGGTAGTGTGGGCAAGCAGTTTAGGTTTATCAGAGGGTAGTGCTAAGCATTTGTTGAACACACAGAGTCCATAAATGTGATACACTGAAGAAAAAACTCGAGACCAATGTTTAGAAAAATATAGTTATTCTTATAGAATGTTTCAAAACAGAAAAAAAATCAAAAGAAGGTAAGTACTATTGCAGTGTATTCATTTTTGCAGGTAAGTAACAATTCATTCAAATGCGCTTTTACGTGGTAAAGAACCTCCTGTGGGTAAAGTACTTTTACTGCATAGGGGTCTTTGCAGTCGATTCTTGGGGGTCCCATTTAGGTTGTAGGGTGCTAGAGAGGCAAGGTCTCCAGAAACACCAGCAGTTCAGTTTTACCTGCCCTGGGTCATCCAAGTGAAGTGGTGCTGGAGTGCTGGATGGGTCCGGCACCTTGAGCACTGCACATTTGGCCTAGAAGGGGGCCTCGTGGAAACAGGCTGCAGAGGAGGACTTGGACAAGTCTGGGAGCTCCCAAATGGGGAGCTCGGTTAGTGGGGGTCCTGGGAGCAAGGGAACACCGTCAGATGTTGTGGACCCAGGCCATGGAGCTGGGGTGCAGCAAGTTTTGGTCATTGGGCGCTCCTGCTTCAAGGCATGCACAATTCTTGGGTGGACCTGCAAGAAGGGGTCAAAAACAAGGCAGCGGGTCCGCTCCCAGTGATGGCCTCTGCGATACTGATGTCCCTTGAGGGCTTGTCTCTGGTTGCAGCATTTGAATTCAGTCTGGGCTCAAACAAACCTTGGTTGCTGCAAGGGGTCCGGTACCCCAGCTATTGGTGCAGGGTGGCTCTGGTAGGTTCTGGGGTCTTCTCACTTGGCGGGGAGACAGGTCGGTCCTGTTGGAGTTTGGTGACCTCCTCTGGGGTGGCTGCTGCATCAGTGGAACTAGTGGTAAGCAGAATGGTGAACCGGACGTTGCAGTTGGTGCCTTCCCAGGGTGCTGAGAAGTGGCTCCTCCACTTCAAGGGTGATGCTGATGGGTTAGGGAAGTGCTAGAGGCCCTCCGAGACTTTTGGAGGATGCACAGCTGCAAGACTAGTCAGGTTGTTGCAATTGTCGGGACAGGAGCAGTAAGCAGGCAGGGTTTTGTACCAAAGTCCACCAGCCATCTGCAGTTCTCGCTCTTCTGGTGTCAGGCAGCTACCTAAATACTGAATTTAGGGGCATTTGGGGGAGTGTAGTTTAATAGCCAATCAACTACTTACTCCTGGGGTGACTACACCCCCTATATAGCCACTTCCTGTGGGGAGTGGGCATAACCCTGTCCTAGAATTCCTAGTTCCTCTAAAAACAAAATGGTGGAACCCTTCTTTTGTGTAGCACTTCAGGCTGCCCACCTTAGAGTGTGACTAGCCTCATGGTGAACCACGCCTACCTGCATAGCTAATTTCCCACCTGTCCTGATGCCAAATTGGCCTCAGGGCCAGGGGTGGCAACTCCCAGATCTGGGGGAAGCCGGGGCCGCATAGCAATGGTGGCAGGGTCTTTAAAGTCCCTGCCCCTGGTATGCGATTCACTAGCCATCCTGCTGAAGGAGGTGATACCATCTTGCTCCAGAGCAGGCATTGTTTCTGGCATCTGAGACCTCGGGCTCTCACCTCCAGGGAGTCAGAAACCTGCCTGTGGTGGCAGGCAGGTCGATACCAGTCAGCCAGCACACTAGAGGACTAGTATCTTTTAGGGGACACCTCTAAGGTGTCCTCTGGGTCCATGTAATAATAAATCCAAGACTGGCATCAGTCTGATTTATGAAGATGAGGTGTTTGATACCATATGTTTCAGTGAAGCCATTATGTAGCTGGATAACTTGTGTTGACCATTGCCCAGTACACACCTTAAGATGGCTACCCTCTTCACTTGCAATGTCTACGTAATTGAACTAGACATCACAGGGGCATATTTACTCATGCAGATTTGTCCTCACATCAAACATAATGCTCCCTGCCTCAGGGGTTCAAGGCCTGCTGCAGGGGTGACTTACATATGTTAGATGTAGTGACTGGGGCATGGCACACAATGTGTGTGCCATGTCGTATTTTCACTCATGGCCTACCCCATGACACAGACTGTATTGGCAGGCTGTGTGCAATTCGTCCCTTACAGTGGTACAATACATGCTTGAGCCCTCAGGGACCCTCTCTAGTACACAGGCCCTAGGATCTAAGGGTACCATAGGTTCCAGGTGCAAAATAAATGGTTTACAGTCTGCATTCAATGGTGATTCCGAAGTGCTGCTTTTGTGCCCCCGGAGCTCGTCCACAGTCTGCAGGTACAGGAGACTGAGAAACATTTTCAGTATGTCCACACAAGTATAGCCGAAAAGTGATCTCTTTGCTCTGCTATGCTATTCAGCTGTGCCATCTACTATTTCCCCCCTTGGAGCATATGATGTCAAATTCAAGCGTGGCAGAAATGGTTAACCTTGTGATAGCACCTATGAAATAATACCTTTTGGCATCTGTGCCATCCTTATCTGTGTACATCTCATTTATTTTGCATCTCTGTGCCCCGTATTTTCGTTTCTATTCTTTTTAGCCCAGGGTTTCGAAAGTGCAGCTGTCTAAGAGACCTATTGCTGACAATATACACAGGCCCTCATTCCAAGTTCGTTGGAATCAAGGTGTTATTTATCGCACTTCATAAATACTGATATACCAAGGTACATTGTTTATCAGGTGTGATAAATAGCACATATTCCGAGTCTTTGGGCAATAACATGTGGATTTTGGTACTTCATGAACCAAAATCCGCATGGTACAATAAATATTGTACATTTTTCCCCTGTTAACTTTTTACAAGCTTGACCTGTCAAAATTTAATAAAGAGTGAAGTATTTGGCCCACACAGTGATTACTGTGTGTGTTTAATGCCATCCAACTCAGAATTCTGTCCTCTGCATAAACAGGGGTTTGCAAAGAGTTATGAAAACACTGATTCATTCATAACTGGGGGGGCCACATAGTGGGCTTTGGATCCTCCCCTTTCAGACATTGGCTATCTTCATCAGCCATTGATTTGAGACTTTGTCAATTATGGGGGTGATTCCGACTGGGGCGGGCGGCCCGCGGGAACCGCCAAATGGCCGCTCCGCGGTCGAAAGACCGCGGAGGCCATTCAGGCTTTCCCGCTGGGCTGGCGGGCGACCGCCAGGAGGCCGCCCCCAAGCCCAGCGGGAAACCCCTCCCCACGAGGAAGCCGGCTCCGAATGGAGCAGGCGGAGTGGGTATGTGCGACGGGTGCAGTTTGCACCCGTCGCGTATTTCAGTGTCTGCATGGCAGACACTGAAATACTTTGTGGGGCCCTCTTACGGGGGCCCCTGCAGTGCCTATGCCATGGGCATGGGCCCCCAGGGGCCCCGCAGCACCCCCTACCGCCATCCTGTTCCTGGCGGGAGACCCGCCAGGAACAGGATGGCGGTAGGGGGTGTCAGAATCCCCATGGCGGCGGAGCGCGCTCCGCCGCCATGGGGGATTCTGCAGGGCGGCGGGAAACCGGCGGGAGACCGCTGGTTTCCCGCATCTGACCGCGGCCGAACCGCCGCGGTCAGAATGCCCTGCGGGGCACCGCCGGTCTGTCGGCGGTGCTCCCGCCGACCCTGGCCCCGGCGGTCTCAGACCGCCGGGGTCAGAATGACCCCCTATGTCTTGAATCAGCCCTAAGGAGCATCCATCGCTCACTTAATGCTATTGGCTGTTTGTCTGTATCTTTACACCTTCACTCAAGTGTTTGTATGGAACTTTTGGAGGTATGACTTTACAACTGTAGCCGTCTTTGTCTTCTTTGCTGGTTCCCTCATGCGTCTCTAATGTGCTAAAGGTTCATGCATTAGCAGATTAAACCCAAGCCTGTTGGTTTTCCCAAAGCTTGTTTTTTGTAAGTTCTTGGGAATCTACTGGCACAGTCTATTGTCTCTCATTGATGAGTTGTTTGGAGTCTGACAATTACTGAATAGGGCAATAAATAAAGCACTTTTTCACACTGGACTGCTGCTTGAGCGCAATCAACCAAGGAATGCTGCACAGCTGACCTGAACAGGCCAGCAAAAATGAGAATGTAACAAGTACATCAGTTATTCTTTATTTCAGCTTTTTATTGCTATGTTTTCAACTACTAACACGAAAGACAAGTTGAGGTAGTTGCTGTGCGGTGCAGTTAACATGGATGTCACTGCCCCCATCTACCCGGATTGCAGAAGTATCCCTGCCTTTGGCATGGTTCAGGAGGCAGACTCCAATGTTTGTCCAAGCATGTGCATGCTGCTCTATCTGGAAGCAACTCTTGACCCACTGTGTACATTCTTCGAGCTCTAAGGTTGAAAACCAGAATTTCCTTTTCAACTCATATTTTTAAAATCCTTCTTTCACAAGATGGGGTCTATTCAACCTGTCCATGAAGAAACAGCAAGTGGCACCCTTGCTTCCTCGCAACCATCATGGTCTCCTCCACAGTCTGTAATGTTGTCACATCCCAAACTATCAGGGCGGCACAAATTCCTATAGCCCATGTCCTGCTTTCTCTTTCATGTACTTACTGTTTCACAAAAGGAGCTTGATCTCTCGGTATACACTGGTGATGTGTGTTCCTCCGGGTTAGTTCCTGCATTTTCCTACTTCATCCCTTTCAATCCTGCTCCATATGCTTCATATTCTTGCTTCATATGCTGAATTCTAGCCCATCTCCTGGAACCCTTCTAGATCTGATTCTCACCTACTTCCATATGGGTTTTCTGAGTGCAAGGTTCCTCAACAATTCTCTATTTTGGATATCTTGTCTTTCTGGATGTATTTTGTGCCACATTATTTTTTCCTCCAATCTTTGACTCTTGAAGTAAACAATTGTTGCTCTCACGTGATATTCCTAACTCATGCAACATGGTGGCTACAGGAAGGCATCAACTTTACTTATACAGCTTGAAATAAGAAGGTGTGATGGCTGCATCCAGTTACTTACATTAGGCCAATTACATTGCATGGTAGGTTTATAAATGAAGACAGTAGATTGTTGAGTTCTGGCTAGAGAGCACATAGCACATTATCTGTCGGTGTTTGCTATGTCACGTTACTTTCCTGCCCGTGTCCTGAGTACATATACTGTGATGGAGTGTGTTGGAGAGTGGGGATTCTGCCGAGAGTCAGCTGGGGCCGTAGTAAGGGACAGAATGGAATTCTGGATGCCTGAAACTCATGTTCTGCCAGTCATTGTATGCTATACAATAAATTGTGACAAAGAAGGTGAACTGATAGGAGTATGCTCTAAGTATTGATCGTCGCAAAAGTCCAAAGCCTTTAATAAACTTACAGCCTGCACTGGTTTACCATCAACTGTCACTTGCTGTTGCTAGACCTGACATCCTTAGCGTGGTATTCCCCCAGACCTTTTGCCTTCATCCCTGCTGTTTTGCTGAGTTCGTTTTTGTGGGCTTTAGAACACTGTGCACCTTACCACTGCTAAACAGTGCTGAAGTGCGTGTGCTCTATTTTTCAATCATAGTAAAATTAACCTACAACTAATTGGCACATTTTATTTACTTGTACATCCCTAGAAAATGGTACTACATGGACCCAGAACCTGTTAATTAAATGCTACTACTGGGCCTGCAACACTCATTGTGCCACCCACTAAAGTAGCCTTTTAAAGAATGTCTCGGGCCTGCCACTGCAGCCTGTAGTGCAATTTTAAACTGCCATTTTGACCTGGTAAAATAAATCTTTAGTAAGGCCTAAACCTTCCTTTTTAATATTTCTAAGTCACCCCTAAGGTAACCCCTTAAGGCTCGTAGGGCAGGGTGCATTCTATTTAAAAAGGACATGTGTATTTATGTTTTACATATTGTGGCCCTGAAAAACTCCTCAAATCGTTTTTTCACTGGTATAAGGCCTGTCTCTCCCATTGACTAACACTTGGTTACCTTATTATATTTAATAAGTGATAACCTTAGATTGGGAGCAGATACAGATATGTTGTTTACACTCAAATTAATTGTAATTTAAAATCCTCTTTAATGGTGGATATGAGTTTTAAGTCACAGTTCTGAAAATGCCACTTTTTCTAAAGTTTGCATTCTGTTGTCCCAATCATTTGTACCTTATGTCAGTGTCCTGACTCACATGACTGTGTATGGCTGTACTGTTAGGGCTTGTGTATTGCTTCCAGACATTAACACCAGTAACACAAAGGGGGCTTAGGTGTGGACAGGTCAGGCCAGTGATGCTGGAACAATTTTCAGAGGTGGTGTACAGCCATTAATGTTATATCACTGAAGTAATAGTTTCTGTGAGTGATCCAGGCATCAAACAAAAAGTGTAGAAAATGTACTACACAGATTGAGCAGGGAAGTTGTAAGGGTGTGCCTATGAAGCCAGTGGTGCATTCTGAAGCACTGGTGTGGCAGAACACTATAATTTACTGGCAACACATTTTCCATTGAAATATCCACTAAATGTATATAGACGTGTGGTTTTCATGCTAAAACAATTGTCAGGTCGGCTCTCATTGTACCAGTGAAGCTGCTGGGTTTGGGCAGCAGCATCACCTGAATTGTGGGGAACTGAGTTTGATCCCACACCATGTGATAACTGTCGGCCTAATCTGTTTCCGGCCAGCTAACAGCATCTCACCTCTGCCCAAGAGCAGGGTTGATTTGCAGCAAGCGGGCGCATGACATTATGACTTCACAGGGAAATTGTGGTGAATAAGATCTCATGCTTTTCTCTCAGTTACATTGGTCTCACACATGCCAAGACAAACAGAAGCTGGGAATGGTTCAATGAGATTTATTGGATCAGCTGGTCTTAGATAAAATAACATGAAATGCAATAATTAGGATGATAAAACATACTAGAAGCACAATGGTGACAAGAAAAGTGAAACACAAGAAAAGTCCCACCATACTGTCACTATACAGGATGTGCGATTCCTACCTATGCCACTGATGTTCTATGTTAGAGCACAGCAGGATAAGCCCTAATCCACCCTTCAGGACCCCCCCAGGAAGACATAATCCACTATACTTGAGTATGAAAATAGTGAAGGAGCCTGTCGTCTATTGAGACACCATCCCCATAGTTCCCAGGAACCGGTAGTCTCAGCAAGTAGCTGTTTCAAAGTCAGACAGCATGCAGTAGTGGCCATCTGGCTGGAACCTCCCTCTAATGTGCATGTGACAGTGAGATGTTTTTATAATAAAACCGCTGGTGTTCTGAAAAAAGTGTCCCCCATGTAAAAATATGCATGTTTCTGTAAGAGTAAAAGAATGTTGTGCTAAGAAATGTAACTGCTTTCCTAATCTAAAGGACAGCAAGATAAAGGGAAAAAAAACATCACCACAAATGCAATTGTTTCTAAAAGAATAAAATGAAAGAAAATGAAACGTTACTAGGCTAAAGGGCACAGGCAGCAGGGATAGTTGCTAAAATAACGTGTCCATTGACATTGCTAAAATGGCTCTAGGTAGTACACAATTGATAAGGTGTGGAAAGTGGGTTTCAGTGACTATTTTTCATTTGCGCATCACCATGTAAAATGCCTTGATTTGTTTTAATCCTATTAAAATCTTTGAATTCATCACACTTTAGAATTACAAAAAATGTGCTTCAATTGTGCCTTCCTAATTGCAGATATATTTTGACATATGTTTATAGTTAATTTACAGGTGTTTACATTCTGTTGTTTGTTAGAACAAAAAGGCATCCTTCGGCCTTTCCTTTCACACTCTATGTACCCCAGCAAGCTTGTCACCTTGGACAATTTTACAAAATCCACTAATTGTGCCATTAGGGGAGGAAAAGTAACCACCAGTTTCATTGTTAAGGGAATAAGCATCAATCTGTCAGAATATATAGCCTGACATTTGACCTTTGTCTTTAAACATAAAGTACATGTGACAAGATAACCACCAAATTTAAAGGCATTTACATTGCTCACTCACCTTTTGAACTTCAGCATGGTTATTTTGGGGGTGCTGCAGCACCTCACACCCGTAGGATGGGCCATACTAGCAGGATTTCTGGGAATTGGCTGTACCCAGACCCACTTGGACTTCAAAGGTTTTTGCCTCCTGCAAACACAAAGAAATCTGACATCAGGCCTGCCATGTCTTTCGTCTCACCCAGACAGTTATTGGCCTTGACAGGGTAAGAACTTTCCAGAATCAGATGTGGGGGTAGGACAGGGAGTTCCTCGCACAAAGGCTGATACAGGTATACAGATCTACTCATCCGAACACTCCTTGACCTTTGGACATTAAAGAAGGACTGCCCTGCTGCCAGAGGACTGCCCTCCTGCTTGAAGAACTGCCTTACTGTCTGAGAAAGAAGATTGGACCTGCTAGCTTTCATCCCAGGCTAACCAGAGTGAATCAAAATGTCAGTTGAAAGCATGAAGCAAATGGTTCTGTGGGTCTCAATCACACCTTCCCACGAAGTTACAGTACACTCCAATATTGAACATCTACATAGATCACAATTTATTATCCCTCCGTTAAAGGCTCAACATGGATCCACAGTTTGGCTTGACTTAGACGCCTTAGACAAGTGACCGCATTAGAGGAAGCAGCTATGTGTTATTCCCAATTCAATTGGTGTTTTGCGGATGAGGGAAATCCTGTGAGTGGGGATCCTTGTTTAGCTCATCACGAGACGTCAACATGTCGAGGATAGACACAGCTAAGAGGTGTTATGTCAGATAAGACCCAGAAAAATGAATTTGTGAGTCCAAACGTTGACACTGGAGTTGGGCTTCTCCGGTAGGAATAGAATCAAGTTCTCAATCGTATTGAAATTTTGGATAGCCCTGAATAAAAATATGCATCATATTTTACCTATTTCACTACTGCACCTATGAGCACTGCGCCGTCTGCGCTCTTTTGATTTATTAAGCACTTACTGGATGAATAATAAATTGTGATCAATGTAGACGATCAATATTGAAGGCCTCCCTGCAACTGCCCATCTAACCTGCTGCAACTAGACGTGCCTGAACCTGCAACTGGACCTGCCTGAGCCCTGTTGGCCTCTACTAGAGTTTGACTCTGACCACCATGAGCCGCTACTATGTCCTGGACGCTTGGATGGCACCAGAGTGAACTCCTCCTAAAGAAAAGGTGAAAATCCTGAAGTTTGGGCTCCCCGCAAACGGGCCATTTTGTACCAAGACTCTGCCGCCTGTGACGGCCACCATTGTGCAGTTCTGGCAAACCCTGCTCTTCCCTCCATCAGCGACTACTAGTGATGACCAGCAACACAAGAGACTGCCGACGCAAAGCTTCAGCAATGACTGTCCACAGTATTCAACTTAATTTTGAGTTACATATTTAATTAATCTAAATATTAACACCTAAAGATATTAAATGAAACATTTTTTAAGATTTATAATAATAAAATCTAATTTTAAGTAAACAAATTGTATTCTTGTACTATGTATTAATACTTATTAAAAGTGATGTATGTATTTTTTTTAATGTCATTAATTTATCTTTTAAATGGGTCCCACCAAATATTGGTGTCAGGCAACAACCATCACCACAGGAAATAGGACCAAGCTTTTGATTCACTTTGATCAGTGCAACCGTAATTCAGCAATTGCAAGGATAGGGATTCACCCTCATACACACTAAGTAAATTCAATTATTAGGAAAAGTAGACATTACAAAGGAACAGAAAGCCAGTCCTGCTCACCATGGAGAAAGACTAGCCTGTGCTTCTGCAGCCATGCACAGAGTGTTATAAATGGAACCCGTCTCTCTCTCTCTCTCTGTCTCTCTCTCACACACGCACACACACACTCACACACATACTCCTCTGTCTCTGTCCCTGACCGCAAGGGGGGGGATAAAAAAAAACTATACTCTGAAATGATATTCTGCTGTCACCATTATCAGTCACCTCGTAGCCTGCGATGAGTGGCAGTAACCACCTTGACTTTCGTTGGGGTTATATTTTGGGTAAACCACAATTCATCATATCTGCACTCTTCATCTTTTGTGGAAAAGTGGAGCACCTCCATTGGGCTCTTAAATTGCCAAGTCCAATAGGGAAAACACAAGGCTGGTTAGACAAAATGCACTGGTGTTGTGGAAAAAACAGTTTTCTGAGGTAATACCTGAATGCACATTTCTTTCGAGGTACCAAGGTAGTGTGTTGACCACTGGAGAGCATCACCTCAGTCACTAGATTCCTCTGAGACTGAAAACACAAAAAGAAAATTATAAAAAAGAGGGTGGTTCTCAGATGGAGGCGGCATATATGATTTTTCACTTGCTGCTCCAGGGTTGGAGTGTAAATGATCAGCTATCATGTGACTAGGGCACTGTTGGAAATGGCCTTTCTGCAGGGTCACCCCCAAACTTTTTGCCTTCCTCCTTCTCTTTTTCTGACCTCATTTTTGCTGGCTTTAGGACTCTGTGCACTTTACCACTGCTAATCAGTGCTAAAGTGCATATGCTCTCTCCTTAAAACATGGTGACATTGGCTCATACCCAATTGGCTTATTTAATTTACTTGTAAGTCCCTAGTCAAGCGCACTATATGTGCCTAGGGCCTGTAAATTAAATGCTACTAGTGGGCTGTAGCACTGGTTGTGCCACCCACATAAGTAGCCCCCTAACCATGTCTCAGGCCTGCCTCTGCAGTGCCTGTGTGTGCAGTTTCACTGCCACTTCGACTTGGCATTTAAAAGTACTTGCCAAGCCTCAAACTCCCCTTTTTCTACATGTAAGTCACCCCTAAGCTAGGCCCTAGGTAACCCGAAGGGCAGGGTGCTATATAGGTAAAACATATGTGTTTTATATGTTCTGGTAGTGAAAAACTCCTAAATTGGGTTTCCACTACTGTTAGGCCTGCTCCTTTCATAGACTAGCATTAGAGCTGCCCTCGTATATGTTTTGAGTGGTAGATTCTGATCTGAAAGGAGTAGCAATATCATATTCAGTATGGCCAGAATGGTGATACAAAATCCTGCTTAATGGTGAAGTTGGATTTGATATTACTATTTTAGAAATGCTACTTTTAGAAAGTGAGCATTTCTCTATACTCAAATCCTTCTGTGCCTTCCAGTCCACGTCTGGCTAGGTTTAGTTGACAGCTCCCTTGTGCATTCACTCAGACAACCCTAAACACAGGATGCTCAGTCACACTTGCAGAAATCTCCATATTGAATGGGGTCTTCCTGGGCTGGGAGGGTGGAGGGCCTGACACTTACATGTCAAAGGACAGTAGCCTGCCCTCACACAAAGGACTACCACACCCCTACTGGGACCCTGGCAGACAAGATGGAACTGAAAGGCGACCTTGTGCACTTCTAAGCCACTCTTTGAAGCCTCCCCCACTTCAAAGGCACATTTGGGTATTTAAGCAGGGTCTCTGACCCTACCAACTCAGACACTTCTGAAACAGACACTTCTGCTTGAAAGACGCTTCCTGGAGAAGAAACCCTGAACCTGAACCTGCAACCTGCCAAGAAGAACTGCCTGGCTGCCCAAAGGACTCACCTGAACTGCTTTTCTGAGAAGGACTGCTGCCTTGCTGTTGCCCTGCTGCCTTGCTGCTCTCTGTCTGTGCTGAGAAGTGCTCTCCAAGGGCTTGGATAGAGCTTGCCTCCTGTTCCCTGAAGTCTCAGGACCAAAAAGACTTCATTCCCGCAAAAGAACTCCTTATGCGGCGAAAATCGATGCACGGCGTGCAAGAAACGACGCACAGCCTGCATCGAGGTGGGAAAATCACCACACACCGAACCAGAACAACACAGCCCGGCTTTGCATGGAGAAGATCGACGCAGCACCAGCGTTGCGACCGGAAATTCGTTGCACGGGCCACTGGATGGCCGCAAAGCCGAGACAGAATTACGCAGCCTGACTTCTTGAGAGGATTTGATGTAGCGCCTGCCGTGCGGCAGAAATTTCCACACATCGCCCACTGGATCAACGCAGCCTCTGTGACTTTGTCCTGCATGCCCAGGATTTCGACGCATCCTCCCCGGGGCATCCGAAAACCCCGCAACCCGAAGAGGATCCTAGTCTCCGCGCCGGAAATCGACGCAAAGCCTGCCCTGTGTGAAAACTCAACGACGCATTGTCTGTATGTGCCGGAAAAATTGACGCACACCTCCCCGTTTTCCACGAAAACTCCTCCTCTGCGGTCCCTTGCGGGGAATTTGAACGCAAATCAGGTACTTTGTGCTTGCAAGAGACACTTGCTTTTTAAAAGACTAAAGACACTTTTTTATCATTTTTACAGTGATATCTCAACGTATACATATTGAAACTTGATTGTTGTGACCTGCATCTTACCAGATAAATATTATATATTTTTCTAAACACTGCGTGGTGTATTTTTGTGGTGCTATACTGTGTTATTGGATGATTTATTGCACAAATACTCAACACATTGCCTTCTAAGTTAAGCCTGACTGCTCAGTGCCAAGCTACCAGAGCTTGGGCACAGGATAATTTGGATTGTGTGTGACTTACCCTGACTAGAGTGAGGGTCCTTGCTTGGACAGGGGGTAACCTGACTGCCAACCAGAGACCCCAATTCTAACAGACACCTTATGTTCTTCCCTTGGGAATCTGCTTAGAATCCCTGCAGGAAGTCTTTTGGAATCAAAAACACTGTACCAATACTAAAGCAGACATTTCTTCAGTCAGGTATTTAAAATGCAAGACTCCTCTATCATTACAGAAACATTCCATGTAACAAGTGAATTTGGATTCTGGGCATGGTAAATGACATTTAGTGCAAAATCCCCAGCACCCCAAAGGTGAAAATTACACTTAGCATTTTTTTTTTAAATATATAATTTGAATCCTATTAATTATAATTGAATAAATATTGTTCTTCAATTGGAGTTGATATAGGCGGGGCTTCGCAACACTTTCAGTTTGTAGTGACACATCCACTTCGTCATATAGGGGGTCATTATGACCCTGGCGGAAGGCAGAGAAGCGGCGGTAAGACCGCCAACAGGCTGGCGGTCTTTTTTTTTGTATTATGACCATGCCATCTGCCGGTTCTCCGTTCCGCCCGCCGGGCTGGAGACCTGGGTCTCCAGCCCGGCAGCCGTCACTATACCGCCGGCGGTATTTTGACCCCGCTGACCGCCATGGATTTCATGTGGTTTGAAACCGCCATGAAATCCATGGCGGTAAGCACTATCAGTGCCAGGGAATTCCTTCCCTGGCACTGATAGGGGTCTCCCCAACCACCCACCCCCACCCCCACCCCGACTCCCTCCCCTACACCCCCCACCACCCCTGCCACCCGCCAAAGGTGGCAGGGCCCCCCCTCCCCACCCCGACCCCCAACATCACATAACTCACACACACACGACACACACGCAGGCACCACCAACACACACACGCACGCACACCGACATACATGCCATCATACACACACACAGTCAGACACAAACACCCACATTCAAACATACACGCACACATCCATACAGACATACATGCACTCATTCCCAAACACGCAACACACCTGCAAGCATACACGCACTCACACACCCCCTCTACATACACAGATGCACACCCCCATGCACGCCCACAACACACAACACCCCTCCACCCCCCTCCCATAATGGACAATCGACTTACCTGGTCCGTCGATCCTCCGGGAGGGGACGGGAGCCATGGGGGCTGCTCCGCCGACACCACACCGCCAAAAGAACACCGCCACGCCGAATCACAGGACGTGATTCGGTGGGCGGTGTTCTGTTGGTGTGGTGGTGGAGGTGGAGCAACCTCCACTTCCCTGCCGCCCGCCAGTATGGCTGTTGGCGGCTCTCCATCTGAAAAAGGACGGAGAGCAGCCAACAGTCATAATACGCCGAGCGGCAAACCGCCACTTCTGGCGGTCTTCCGCGCGGCGGTCCCTCGGCGGTCTTGTAAAAAGACCGCCGAGGTTGTAATGACCACCATGGTGACAGATTCTCTTCAGCATGTAGTAGCAAACCCTCTTCTCTTTTTTATCAAGTGAGAAGTTTCAAGCACTGGCACTATTAGATTTAATCAACCTTTCAGGCAGAGAACATGTCTTTACAGTTCGATGCTTGTGTCCATGATGGGAGCCTTGATACTCGACCCCTGTATTGGTGATGAGTGATATCAGGAAGGGATCCTTCCCCTGAGGCTACAACAATGCCTTTTTCTAATGAATGCTCATGTGCACCCAGTTGCCTAGCTGAAGATGATAACAAGGGTGACTGTGTTCCTTGGGTAAGGCCTTTGATACCTGTGAATGGGAGGTCTTTACACAACTTATTAATCTTATCTTATCTTATTAATCTTATCTAATGCAGATAGGAGTACTGGTGGTCAGAAAGATAGTCTCTTTAGTCTGCTCATTAGGACATCATGCAAATGAATGCCTATTTTCCTGTTTGCAGTATTTTGAAGGCTCATGACAGTGATGGGCAATGCAACAGCCCACTCGAGGTTAGTTTCCACAGAGATGTCACTGTTTTTTTTTAAACACCCTATTATTTCTCTCGACCTTCCCTGCTGATTGGGCGTGATAGACACAGTAAAACCTCTGTTGTATTTAAAGGGCCTTGCAAATGAGTTACATTATCATTGTTTATTGCTAGCTCGATGCCTTACCGGTGTCTTTTAGCAGTATTTTTGCTATTGTCTTTTTACCAACTTGAATACAGGAGTAGGCCTCTACCAACGATGGATAACAGTGACAAGCACATATGCTTAATTGTGACCTTTATGCATGTTAATGAAATCTACTTGCATATTTACATAGGGCTTCCTGGTGGTGGATGGCGGACCTATGTAGTTCTAGCTGCCTTCTCTACATTGTCGGCTTCACAAATGGAGCAGGTGTTACAGTGTTGTGCCCCTATGGGTTAATTTGGAGCAAACTAATTTTTCAAAGCAGCAATTATTCCTTCCTTGCTGAAATGCACCAGTCCATGATGCAAGCGAGCAAGGTATGAGAGTAGGACCCTCAATGCTACGAAGCGGCCATCTTAAGAACACCAAAAGTGTCTCAGTGTAACCTATATCCCTTCCGCTTCAGCTGTTGTTTTTCTCCTACTTGTGTGTTAACAGAGCTTTGCACCCTTTTGCAACAGAGATGAAGCATTGGTGTAGCCTGGGAAAGTGAAAAGGACACAGCTCTAGCTGCTGAATCAACCAGAGCATTTGCACAAATTACTTCATCATGGGAAGATTGACGTTTCATAGGAAAGTTAGAGAGACTCTAATTGGGCGGTTCACCAGAGACTATGTTTGATTTGCCCCCACTGGAAGTGGGGAAGCTCTGTTGCTTCAACAATTGTCCATATTCAAGTACAGCCTTGAAGACATATTGAGAGTCAGTGTAGATGTTGACGGATGTATCTTTGGCTAAAATATGAGCTCTGGTGTGAGTGTGAAGTTGAGCCACCTGAGCGGAGTAGACAGTGGGCAAGTGGATGCTGTCTGTTAGCTCATGTTGGGCGCATGCACTGTAACCAGAACCACACTCATTGTGTAAATAAGAGCCATCCAAGAAAAGGGTCTGTACAAATCTATAACGATCCTTCCCAGCCTTTTTTCAACTGTAGAATGGTGGCGTTACATGGGCTGCCACTGCCAGTTGGGGCTACTGTACTTTGCGAGATCAGTGAATTTAATACTGGCTGAATGCTCTTCTTGGCTTCAAAGTCAAGAGGGTACAACAGTATCTTGGGTAGGAGTTATGCAGGGTTTAACTGGATCTGCACCAGCTGGGCTGATTGAATTTGATCTACCTACATCATTAGCATGTGTAGACCAAAGGGATAAGGGGATCTATGACAGGAGAGCTTCCTCGAAATCAGGAGCCACACTGGGGAATATGTGGTCAGGAAGAGACATCAGAGCCATGGCAGCAAATTAATTCTTGTTGGGAAAATACCATCTGAGGAACAATGGAAGGTGCACTCTAATTTACAAAGCAAATATCTCCCAAGTAGAATAACAGGAGAAGATGGGCAGAGGCGAAAGGCATGCTGGTTAGAGATATGGCCAAACGCAATGGTGACAGGCTGGGAGACTTATTGAGAGATCACAGTGTGGGCTATCATTACTGCAATAATGTAGATAACAGTGAGGCGGAAGGTAGGAAAATCGTAATCCTTCAAGACAGAACTGATAGCACCTGTAACAACTAGGCAGTCATTCACTTTTTAATTTATGGTGTGTAGACACAGGGCTGTCCTGATTAATTAGGACCAGTGGTACCATAATAAAGTTATTTTTCCCTCAGGCTTTCGTAGTACTGTGTGTTATTCAGAGGCAGAAGCTGTGCTGGGCTGGGACAAAGGAAGGGAATCACATCATTTAGGTCCATGGGATTAAGTTGTTTGGGGCATTCATTCTTCTAGTGTCCATCACACCCACAATAAAAGTAGCCAGTCTGACTCACAATATGCTGGCATCCTCTTGCCTCTTCCTCGTTCAAGGTGCCTTCCCCACTTGCAATGCCTAATCCTCTTCCTATTGGTTGTTAATATTGCATCTGCAGAACCATCTGCCTACACTGAGGCCCTCATTATGTCCTAGGACTGCCACGGTGGAGGTGGCGGTCGCACCGCTGCGGGCCCGGCAGAGCAGACCCCCATCTTATGACTATGGAGGTGTTCCGACCAGAACACAGCCAAGTCACCGCCAGTACCGCCAGTGCGGGCGGCCCGCTGTGGCCGGCGGTAGGCATCTCCAGGCCGGACGGGAAGCATGTTTCCGACGACCATATTACGAGGTTGCAAACTGCCAGGATATCAGCTGCGGATGCCCCCGCCACGAAAAGCCTAGCGGAAACTAACAACATAAAAGGGGACACTCACCTTCAGGAATACATGCATGTCCGCAGCCGCCATGGAACCCGAACTGGAAGTCTTCCTAATGCTCCTGCTGGCAATACAACTCCAGAACCAGCGACAAAGACAACAACTGTAAGTACACCCGCCTAGCACACACTGGAGGGAAGGACATTAGTACACACACACACACACACACACACACGACTAGCGGCTGCCATGCACACAAGCAAACAAACACCCGTACACAAACCACAAACAGCAAATCATACATATGCAACACATACATGTTGAAGGAAAGCCAGGACAAATATGTACTCCTCGACACCAAGGGGACCCTGGTGCAGATATATTGAAGAGCAACCTCAAGAAACAAGAAAACAATGAATATCAGAGGCCTAATGGCCAGTCCAACTTGTACGTGTGCCCCAGGCACATAGGGCAATGTCCATGGCCCCAACTTGACTTCTGATTGCAAAGTAGCCACCACATGGCAGAGGCATCAGTGGGGCATGCAGGCACCTCAGGGGTGATGGGGATGGTGAGGCGTGGGGTTGGGTTTTGAGGGGGGTCCTCAGGGTTGGGTTTGTAGGTGGGGTCCTTTGGTTTGGGTTGGGATGGGGCCTTAGGTCTGGATGTAGATTTTGGGGGAGGAGATTTGGGTTTTGCTTTGGGAGGGGTAACCTTGGGGTAGATTTCTTAGGTGGGGCTTGGCTGGTTCCAGGTGTACAATGGGAGGACTGGGATGTGGAAGGCAGGGGTTTGGGGAGTGGAACAGGGCACTTGGGGGGTACAGGGACTAGATCAGTGGGAGGGGACAGGGAAAACTCATGCAGGAAAAGTATTTTTAGGGGCACAAGGTTGATAATGGGAGTAACATTTGGGAGTGGAGGGAGAGGTAGTGGTTGTGAGGTGTGTACGGTGAGGTGCCTTGGGTGCAGGTACGAGCGAGGATGTCATGTGTGCGCTGTGTGACTGTTGGGTGTGTGAGTGTGGACATTTAGGTGTAGTGGGAGGAGGGGGAAGGAGATGCAGTGAGATGGCAGGGGGGATGTGTGAATGTATGTTGTGGTGGTGTCTGCAGGTAGGGTGGATGTGCTGCATGTGGGGGTGTTGACAGTTATGTTGAGTGCGCATGTGGTGTATGGGGTGTAAGCATGGTGGTCTATTATCGTGGTGACGGTGGGAATGAGTGCACTTGTGGCAGGATCTGGGAGTGATGATGTGGTGACAGCAGGCATGAGCGGTGTAGTGTCTGTGAGGGGGAAGTGGTGGGGGAGTGCATGTAGGGAGTGGATGTTGTTGTGTCTGCATGTGTCTGTTGTGTGTGTGAATGGCGGTGGTGTCTTTTGTGGTGCTTGTGTTTGTCCTTGTGATCTGGATCTGTTGAGGTGGATGCATGTTGGTATGAAGGTGTGCCTTGGATGTGTGAGGGGAAAGGGATGTGGGATTGGGAACAGATAGTTGTAGGGAGGATGGAAGAAGAAGGAACACTGGCTGCCGTCAATGAGGAGGCCAGAGCCTGAAAGGATCTCTGCAGGACATACAGGGCACAGTGAATGCCTTCCAGGGAGGCAGTCAACTGCTGCATCTGTGATGCCAGTCCCTGTATGGCATTCACAATGGTTGACTACCCCACAGAGATGGACCTCAGGAGGTCAGTAGCCTCCTCATTGAGGGCTGACTGGGGCAGGGGCAGAGGAGCCTCCGGCGAAGGAGATGCCCACCCTCCTGGGTGAGCAGGCATGGCAACTGGGTGGGGAGCTACAGGGAGGGCAGTGCTGGTAAGGGGGGTGGCAGACAAGGATGGTGCTGGGATGGTTCCAGATGTGTCTGCCACCGCCAGGAAGCGTCTATTGGAGGAGGAATTCGAAGATGTAGTCGTTGATCCTGTCTCCCCTGTGGCACTCATCTCGCCCTCAGTCCCATTGGTCCCCTTGGCTTAGCTGGTATCAGCCTCCTGGGTCCCGTGGGCTGGAGCTTCCCCACTCGCTGGTGCTCCTTCTCCTTCGCCTGATGATGCTGATGAACACAAAGACAGAGGTGGAGAGGGAGAAGAGTGGCAGAGAAATACAGGGTGCAATGGGTCAATACCAACCCTACTGACAACAACAAAATCTGCTGCTATGCACTAGCAGGCCATGCCCTCACCTATACATGCCACAACAGTAGGACACCAGGGGGAAACTACAGAAACGCTGATGCAAACTATCAATGGTGGAACAGTAGCACTCATGTACTTGATGAGGGACATCCTAGTCACACTTGCCCAGTACCTCATTCTCATGGCCGTGTGTGGAGACATTTCCTGTACACCTTACTCAACAGAATGCTGCATGACAAATAGCATAGTGAGATCTGGCCCCATTCCACCTATCTACATATACAGTACATGGCAGCTGATTGAGGACTCAATAATTACCTCTGTCACAGTGGCAGGCTGATACTGATGGCAATGCCCTGACACCTCACCTGTACTGATTCTGATGGTAGAAGCTTGGCTCTTAAATCTTGTTGAGGGTGACCACACAATTTCCAAATTGGAAGTAAATGCCCTCATGAGTCACTGTCTACATTGTATTGGCACACATCTATGAACCAATCCTGCCAGGGTGGCTGATACTCGTAGTCGGCGTGCTACTAACAGTGACCTATGCCACATCTTTCCGCTAGTAGGAAACCCTAAGTCTTACAGGCAGAACATCATCGAGGTGTCAGTGTGTACTTACCCTCTTGTGGGTGCTGTGCTGCCTTCAAGCGCCCATCCACCTCAGGGTAGGCCACCACCAAAATGCGTGCCATTAGGCGGGGTCAGGGTCCGACCGGCACCCGTCCTTTGTTGGGATGCCGTCGCCAGCTGGGCTTTTGCGGTCTTCCAGGCCCAACGTCTCAGGTCCTCCCACTGCTTTCTGCAGTGGGTGCTCCGCCGGCTATGGACCCCCCAGGGTTAGCAGTTGCTTGGCAATTGCCCACCAAATCCCCTTCTTTTGATGGGCACTGACCTGCATGGGTGTCACAGACAGAAGGACAAAGTCATGTAGATTGGCATTACAGGGACAGCAGTGGACATCACACATCAGACACATTTAATGGCCACACTCACGTGTCATCACACCACTAACGCTCAGACCTCTCACCCATCTCCATGCATCCCCTCTGTCTGCCTCGTCCCAACTCCTTTCATCCTCACACACATCACAATCACACATGACAGTGACATGAGACTCACCTGCTGCTCTGTTACCCCTTACATACTGGGCTAGGACCCCATCCACAAGCTTCTCCAGCTCTTCCTGGGTGAAGGCTGGGGCCCTATCTCCTGCAGGACGTGGCACATTGGTTTCCAGTGTTAGAACACAGCAGCATACGCAGGTCTTGCATGCACGAGTGTGAGGAGTCAAGTGAGCTATGGAGCAGTAAATTGCGGTTATGGCCGCCGCGTACATGACCGTCACTGCCGGCGGTGATCAGCATTGGCCCCAGTCTCCCATAGGCAACAATGTTATCCAATGAGGAGTTGCACGGTGGTTTAGACCGCCTACCGCCATGACGTCTAACGCAGGCAGAATGAGGTCACTTCCAACTGACCTGTGCATACAGGACAGGCAGCTGCCATTTTACATGCAAAATGTTAATGATAGATGATTTTAATGTGCGTCATGGATGATATGTTGACACATTGCCTACATCCATTTTTGACTCCTTCTCTTTCCCATTCCCAGATATGGTCCATGGTGATGATGAGACTTGCCCCTGTGTACCAGCCTCTAGTTGACCTGGCTACCCTCAAAGAGAGGCATGTCATTCAGATGTATCGTCTGAACCGTCAGACCATCATGGAGCTGTGTAGCCAGTTGGAGCCTGATCTGTTGCCTGACATACGTCATCCCAATGCCACCCCTCCCTTAGTGCAGGTTTTGTCAGTTCTCCACTTCCTTGCATCAGGGTCATGGGCTTGGCAGCAGGGATGTCACAGCCAATGTTCAGCAATGTGTTGAAAGATGTACTGTGTGCTTTGCTCAGACAACTGCCCTGCTACATCATGTTCTCTCAAAATGCAGATTTGACCACTGTTAAGGCTGCCTTCTACAGTTTGGCACATGTCCCTCATGTAGTAGGGGCCATAGATGGCACCCACACTGGCTTGGTTCCACCCAGAATAAATGAACAAGTGTACAGGAACCGGAAAAAAACATTTATTATATTAATGTGCAGGCGGTGTGTCTCACTGACCAATATATCTGGCAGGTTACGGCCAAGTTCCCTGGTTCTGTACATGACTCCTACATTCTGTGGAACAGCAATGTCCCACACATGATGGCACAACTACAGAGGGACAGGGCCTGGGCCATCGGTATGTATCCTGTATAATCTGTGCCCCTGTCATCTCACCTCACTTGACAATTTGCACTGTGTCCCCACCGGTATTGAGATGTGCCCTACCTTTGTGCACACAAGTGACTCTAGCTACCCTAATCTTCCATGGCTGCTGACACCTGTGAGATATCCGACAACAGATGGTGAAAAACGTTTTAATGAGGCCCACGGCAGGATGAGGCGTGTCATTGAGAGGACCTTTGGCTACTGCAGGCCTACATGTGTCCGGAGGTGCCCTACTCTACAAACCACTTAAAGTTTGCCAGATCCTTGTTGGCTGCTGCATGCTGCACAATTTGCCCTGAGGCATCACATCCCATTGCTGGATGTGGAGGAGGTGGCAGCTGGACCAGTGACTGATGAAGGGAACATAGTGAGTGATGAGGAGGAAGATGATGAGGATGCAGCTGACACCAGAGCTAAGTTAATTCAACAATACTTTCCATGAGAGACAGGTATGTGTCATGTGTGATGTATGCTACCTATACTCCTGTCTGCATTGTGCCATAGATCCTCCTTGTGTCTGTCATCAGTGGAGGTGCTGGGTGCAGCTCATCCTCTGGGTGGGATTGTGGGGGGGGGGGGAGTATTTGCCCATCAAAGGAGGTGTTACAGTTCAAATGTTCAAAGTTTCCACTCTGCTCCTGTGTAGCATCACTTATGCAATTTATTGTCCATGTGCTATGTTCCCTGTACTGCTTTGCCAACTGCAATTGTCGTGCCAAAGATAGTGGTGTCATCAATATTGCTATTCATTGTCACCGTCCACAACGGGAGAATGTGTATCCCAACTGTTACTGATTGTGGAACATGTCTTTAGTTGAGATTTGTCAGCTGCGAGGGAAGGACAATTGGATATGGATGTCTTGGAAATGTAGACCTGACATGGGCATATGGTTTGTGATTTCACATGCTAAATCCCACTAGGGATTGAGACATTGTACATCACGTGTGTTGAGTGGCCTACAGTGACTCCTATTGTGATAGTTGTCCCTTTCTTGGTCTATTTGTGTGGTGCAACTCTGGTTCCTCCCTTGATACATGTATCCAGATCATCTCTGCTGTACCATCAACATTGCTGCATATTGCTCCCTCATCTGTCTATCTTACAGACATTTGCAGGACAATGGTTTGACTGTAATGACATGTTATTCAAATGCAAATCTTACTCAGTACAATAAAGACACATGGGCAGTATCTGTGCTCCAAGGTGTTTAATGTTAATCACAAGTGTAATGTGTGATGAGTGGGGTCATGGTGGGTGTAATCATCAAAGTAGTTGTCCCAGCTGTTGGTGGTCCAGGTCTAGTATCCAAGGGTTCATGGGAAAATGGTGGCATGACAGTGGACAGTCAACAGGGTGTGTCAGTGGCAGACAAAGGAGAATGTTCAGGAGAGTATCATTTCCTGGCAGTGGTATTGGTCTTGGCATCAGGTCCTGCAGGATGCCCTCGCTTGAGTGTGAGTTACTCAGCTACAGGGGGAGGGGTGCTGGTGGTCTATAGGCCTTCTGGCAGGGCCTCCATTCTACTAGCTGCCAGAGAAGTGGATGGGTCTGTTGGAATGTGGCTAGTGGAAGGGGCCTTCCGATTGGTGGAGGACGCATGCAGGATGGTGGTCAGTTCCTTCAGTACCCCGGCAATGGAAACCATGGTGGCATTGAGGGTCTGCCACTGCTGCGTGGCCTCCTGGAAGTTTTCCTTCTGCAGCTTCTGGTTCTCTTGCGAGGATCTTGCCCATAGTGTCCTTGGACTGGTTGTATGCTCCCAGGACTTGGGAGATGGCCACTTGGCCAGTTGTTTGTTGTGGGTGCCCTCTCACTGCTCCTGGCCGCCTGTGCCTGTGGCACAGCGTGCCCACTCCCAGTTGCACCAGGACCCTCATCGTCTTGGGTGTGCTGCCTTGACTCTGGTCGCTGTTCTGTGGAGCACACTGCTGATTGACCTGTCTTTGGGACACAGGTGTGGGGATGTAGGGTTGGCTGTGCTGTGGTTGCCACATGGGTGGGGGACTCAGATGTATCCAGGGTGGGCCTTGTGGTGTTGGCCTGGCAAGTTGTCCCAGAGGGGCCAGGCAAGGCATCAACATCCAGACATCCACTGGGGCCTTCGTCCTGGGGAGGGCTGTCTGTCTCTGGCATTGGCTGCCGGGTGGCAGTGGCAGCGGTACCTGTGGATGGAAAGGGAGGGGGTTACAATGTGGAGATGTACTTGTTGGTATCATCGTCTGATGCATGAAGTAGCTTGACTTCCTTCCCAGTGATGGCAATGACAGCTGCAGCACTGCAGACATTGTTTGCTGGTGACATGTTTTGGCATTGTTTCAATTTTGCATTTTGGGTTGGGGATTGTAGATAACATTGCTGTCATTGCCATGTGTCGGTATGCAGTCGAAGCATCCAGTTGGTGTGGCATGTGCTATGGTTTTATGTGCAGGTGTCCTACTGTGAAGTGCGACTGTGCATTCTTGATGTGTAGCAAGTGATGCATTGTGGGAGTTGTGGTGCTTGGCATTGTGATTGATATCTGTGCACTAGGGAGGGACTTTGAGGGGATAGTGGCAGTGGGGTGGTGTGGCATGCAGGGGAGGGGTGTAGGGTGCCGGGGCAGAAGTGTGATATGGGGTGGTTTAGGGAGTGATGGGTGTTGGGGTCGCATGCTGGACAGGAGTGGTTGGTGCCTGGGGAGTGTTGTCGACTTACCAGAGTCGAGTCCCCCGATGATTCCAGTCAGGCCCTCGGGATGCATGACGTCCAAGACCTTCTCCTCCCACGGTGTGAACTCAGGGGGAAGAGGTGGGGGCCCACCACCAGTCTTGTTGATGGTCTAGATGCCAAAGAATGCACCATCCCCCGTAGGTCATTCCATGTCTTCCTTATGTCCTCCCTTGTGCGTGGATGGGTGCCCAATGAGTTGACCTTGTCAACGATCCTTTCCCATAACTCAATTTTCCTGGCTATCCAAGTTTGCTGAACCTTAGCTCCGAACAGTTGTGGCTCTACCCTGACGATTTCCTCTACCATGACCCTCAACTCATCATCAGTGAAACGTGGGTGCTTCTGACGGGAGATGGTGGTTGTGTTGTGGGTGGGGGGGTGTTGTGTGTGTAGGGTGCAGTGTAGGGTGGTTGGTGGGGTGGGGGTGTTTGGTTGAGAGTGCTGGTGGTATCTGGTGTATGTGTGCAGTGGCGATGAATGTATTGGGTTGGTGGCGCAGTTGTGTGGTGTGTGATTATTGGGAGGAGTGTTGGTGCCTATGATCTTGACGTGCAGTGTCCTCCGTTGGTGTGCTCCACAGTCTCTCTGTTGGTAGTTGTGGTTGCAAAGGATTGTGGGGATGTGTGAGGGTGTGTTATATAGTGCAGTTAGCAGGTTGGTGTGGTGTGTGTCAGGTGTGGGGTATTCAAACTATCCAATGTCGTGTCAGATTCTAGTGGAGGTGATATTTTGACCGTGGCAATTTTGCACCGTCAATGGTTTACCACCGTGCTGATTTGTAGGTTGTAATATGGAGGGCGGGTGTTGTTGGCGTAGAAGTGCTGGTGGTGGGACCATCTCTCACCCGCCTCCGGTCGGCCTGGCGGTGTCGAATTCGTGGCTATATTTGGACGATCTTCAGTTTGTGACTTGTAATACAGCAGTCACTGTACCGCCATCACTGGCGGTCTTTTGGCGGCCGCCTGCAGGCGGTCTTGCAAAAAGACCGCCAAACTCGTAATGAGGGCCTCAGTCATTTCTGCAACTTAGATGACAACCCTTGGAGGAAAGCAACCGCTACTACTTGTTTGGCATTATTTGAGGGGATTGTCATCCCTGAGTGCTGCTCAATCCCCTCCCCAAGGTGATCTAGATAATCTGCTGGTGATTAATTTTTATTTAATTTGCAATTATCCTTCCCCAGTCTGCCTTGCAAGGACACATCTTTGTTACTGCATCCAATAATTTGGCGTGTGTTACTTGTAGTCCTTCTGTGTTTTTTGGTGCCTAATCCGGTCAAGCAGCCCAAGTCAGGAGTCCTTGGCATGCCTCTTGGGCAAAACAGTTGTTAGTAATTGATTTACATCTGACCAAGTAGAGTAGTAACAGTTCATCGCTGGACCATTGGGATTTTTCATTAATATTGGGAAACTACTTAACTAAATATCCGAGGGTCAAAGGGGAATGGACTGCCACTATGGTACCAGTGGCATCATTTAATTGCCTTAGTGGAGTCTGGAGACCATCCCAGTCTTGCATCACATGACTGAAAGTGTGAGTAGAAACTGAATACAAGACATGGCTCATTTGTGACTTATAAACTATCTCTCATTTGGGAAAAGATGTGGACATTGGAGTGGCACTCAGTATGCCCACACCAGCCCTGGGGACCTTAGATTAGAAGGCTAGAAGGGGTGTAGGAGGGCATTTCTGAGGTGCTAGGGTTACCTGAGTGTGGGTGAAGGAGTGTAGGGAACAGATAAATGAAGAGGAGGTAACCCTGCAAAGAAATCTACATTTTCAGGAGTCTTGTCATCATGAGTATGGGTTACTTTAAGCTTTGGATACTTCAATGTAGGCCTAACCATCAAGTCTTTGTCATATCTCTCTGTCATCCTGTCGTCAGTCAAGTCTTCATTGTATTTTACTTTGGAGTCTGTAACAGGGTAACATCCCCTGACGACGTGAACAATGGATCGGGCCGACAGTATGGTGCCCCGGGGGAACGGAAAAGAGGATTGCGTGCCCTCTTTAGGACTCTAAAGAAGAGAAGGAAAAGTAACAAATGAACATATAAAGGACTTTCAGGAGATCAGTATCAAGAAGTGTGGAAAGTGCATAACCGTAAATAAATATCCTTTTTGGGAAAACTCATGTGAGTTTATCTAATTTTGCCTTAAATAATTTAAGGGAATAAAACCCTCCTAGTTTTGATAAGGACTTCCCTGGAGAAACCTCTTACAGAGTCCTTAATTTGTTCCTTTATTTTTCCCTGGGAGCCTTTAGGACTCCATACCTGGGACTCATGGAGTCTTTTAGATGTCTCCTCATACCACTTAAGATATGCATCTCATTGGTCTTCTGGCTCAACACTTTTCCTTGCTTTCAAAACACCTCTTAAGTGCACTATTTTATCCAAATCAGATAATCCCTCTACCAGAAATCATTTGCAGGTTTCGGATTTTGTGTACTAATGCTATTTAGCCAATTACTTGCATGTTCTGTGCGATAATGCACATACATATAATGCGCTTGGTTCCCTTTTGGTGGGGTGATTTCCATTTATCATTCGCCCCACATAATTCAATTTGTAGCAGACACTTCCACAATAAACACACAAAACGGACTGGGGTTGGGTAATGCTTATGTCTTTTTTCCAGTGGTGTTTCTCACTAAGCAGCAGTACACTAGGTATCACTCTAAACTCAAGGCACAAACACGGTTCATTGTGGGAAGAGAAAGAGGTAAAAAAAGAAGAATATCAGAACACAGGGGGTAGTACAAATATTCTCTATTGAGTCACAATTTCATCATTCAAGGAACTCAACTTTGTCAGAACTATGGGGCCGCTGAACTTGGTGCTCAGATCTGGTTGATGGAAGTAACCTCAATTTATGCCAGATGCACACATTTTCAAAATGTAGAATTCATAGCAACACCCTGTATTTCATGCTCAGACCTTGTATCAGCTATATTTTCACAGTCTGTATCTTACGGCAGATCTTATGTGTTGTACCTTAGGACCTCAAGAACTCAGATCTTAGGGATTTGATCCTAGAATTTAGAACCTAAACTTAGAAACTAGAAACCCTACCTTTATTTGCAAATATCTGAACCTTACATGTACTCACCCTCTTTCCCATGTTTATTCTGGCATCCTGAGTCCAGTGCAGTCGTAGGGCATTAGTGCAAAGTGCAGGCCTGCACCACAGCTAAGTTCTCCAGAAATGACTGACCAGGTGTATTAAGTTGGTTTCCTATTTAGTGTACCGAATGATAGGGGACACTATGCAGATAGTCCAGATGACCCTTGTAGGTGTACAGGGGATAAAATAATAATCCCAAATGCTCTCTTTTGTGGTAGTGTGGGCAAGCAGTTTAGGTTTATCAGAGGGTAGTGCTAAGCATTTGTTGAACACACAGAGTCAATAAATGTGATACACTGAAGAAAAAACTCGAGACCAATGTTTAGAAAAATATAGTTATTCTTATAGAATGTTTCAAAACAGAAAAAAAATCAAAAGAAGGTAAGTACTATTGCAGTGTATTCATTTTTGCAGGTAAGTAACAATTCATTCAAATGCGCTTTTACGTGGTAAAGAACCTCCTGTGGGTAAAGTACTTTTACTGCATAGGGGTCTTTGCAGTCGATTCTTGGGGGTCCCATTTAGGTTGTAGGGTGCTAGAGAGGCAAGGTCTCCAGAAACACCAGCAGTTCAGTTTTACCTGCCCTGGGTCATCCAAGTGAAGTGGTGCTGGAGTGCTGGATGGGTCCGGCACCTTGAGCACTGCACATTTGGCCTAGAAGGGGGCCTCGTGGAAACAGGCTGCAGAGGAGGACTTGGACAAGTCTGGGAGCTCCCAAATGGGGAGCTCGGTTAGTGGGGGTCCTGGGAGCAAGGGAACACCGTCAGATGTTGTGGACCCAGGCCATGGAGCTGGGGTGCAGCAAGTTTTGGTCATTGGGCGCTCCTGCTTCAAGGCATGCACAATTCTTGGGTGGACCTGCAAGAAGGGGTCAAAAACAAGGCAGCGGGTCCGCTCCCAGTGATGGCCTCTGCGATACTGATGTCCCTTGAGGGCTTGTCTCTGGTTGCGGCATTTGAATTCAGTCTGGGCTCAAACAAACCTTGGTTGCTGCAAGGGGTCCGGTACCCCAGCTATTGGTGCAGGGCGGCTCTGGTAGGTTCTGGGGTCTTCTCACTTGGCGGGGAGACAGGTCGGTCCTGTTGGAGTTTGGTGACCTCCTCTGGGGTGGCTGCTGCATCAGTGGAACTAGTGGTAAGCAGAATGGTGAACCGGACGTTGCAGTTGGTGCCTTCCCAGGGTGCTGAGAAGTGGCTCCTCCACTTCAAGGGTGATGCTGATGGGTTAGGGAAGTGCTAGAGGCCCTCCGAGACTTTTGGAGGATGCACAGCTGCAAGACTAGTCAGGTTGTTGCAATTGTCGGGACAGGAGCAGTAAGCAGGCAGGGTTTTGTACCAAAGTCCACCAGCCATCTGCAGTTCTCGCTCTTCTGGTGTCAGGCAGCTACCTAAATACTGAATTTAGGGGCATTTGGGGGAGTGTAGTTTAATAGCCAATCAACTACTTACTCCTGGGGTGACTACACCCCCTATATAGCCACTTCCTGTGGGGAGTGGGCATAACCCTGTCCTAGAATTCCTAGTTCCTCTAAAAACAAAATGGTGGAACCCTTCTTTTGTGTAGCACTTCAGGCTGCCCACCTTAGAGTGTGACTAGCCTCATGGTGCACCACGCCTACCTGCATAGCTAATTTCCCACCTGTCCTGATGCCAAATTGGCCTCAGGGCCAGGGGTGGCAACTCCCAGATCTGGGGGAAGCCGGGGCCGCATAGCAATGGTGGCAGGGTCTTTAAAGTCCCTGCCCCTGGTATGCGATTCACTAGCCATCCTGCTGAAGGAGGTGATACCATCTTGCTCCAGAGCAGGCATTGTTTCTGGCATCTGAGACCTCGGGCTCTCACCTCCAGGGAGTCAGAAACCTGCCTGTGGTGGCAGGCAGGTCGATACCAGTCAGCCAGCACACTAGAGGACTAGTATCTTTTAGGGGACACCTCTAAGGTGTCCTCTGGGTCCATGTAATAATAAATCCAAGACTGGCATCAGTCTGATTTATGAAGATGAGGTGTTTGATACCATATGTTTCAGTGAAGCCATTATGTAGCTGGATAACTTGTGTTGACCATTGCCCAGTACACACCTTAAGATGGCTACCCTCTTCACTTGCAATGTCTACGTAATTGAACTAGACATCACAGGGGCATATTTACTCATGCAGATTTGTCCTCACATCAAACATAATGCTCCCTGCCTCAGGGGTTCAAGGCCTGCTGCAGGGGTGACTTAAATATGTTAGATGTAGTGACTGGGGCATGGCACACAATGTGTGTGCCATGTCGTATTTTCACTCATGGCCTACCCCATGACACAGACTGTATTGGCAGGCTGTGTGCAATTCGTCCCTTACAGTGGTACAATACATGCTTGAGCCCTCAGGGACCCTCTCTAGTACACAGGCCCTAGGATCTAAGGGTACCATAGGTTCCAGGTGCAAAATAAATGGTTTACAGTCTGCATTCATGGTGATTCCGAAGTGCTGCTTTTGTGCCCCCGGAGCTCGTCCACAGTCTGCAGGTACAGGAGACTGAGAAACATTTTCAGTAAGTCCACACAAGTATAGCCGAAAAGTGATCTCTTTGCTCTGCTATGCTATTCAGCTGTGCCATCTACTATTTCCCCCCTTGGAGCATATGATGTCAAATTCAAGCGTGGCAGAAATGGTTAACCTTGTGATAGCACCTATGAAATAATACCTTTTGGCATCTGTGCCATCCTTATCTGTGTACATCTCATTTATTTTGCATCTCTGTGCCCCGTATTTTCGTTTCTCTTCTTTTTATGCCAGGGTTTCGAAAGTGCAGCTGTCTAAGAGACCTATTGCTGACAATATACACAGGCCCTCATTCCAAGTTCGTTGGAATCAAGGTGTTATTTATCGCACTTCATAAATACTGATATACCAAGGTACATTGTTTATCAGGTGTGATAAATAGCACATATTCCGAGTCTTTGGGCAATAACATGTGGATTTTGGTACTTCATGAACCAAAATCCGCATGGTACAATAAATATTGTACATTTTTCCCCTGTTAACTTTTTACAAGCTTGACCTGTCAAAATTTAATAAAGAGTGAAGTATTTGGCCCACACAGTGATTACTGTGTGTGTTTAATGCCATCCAACTCAGAATTCTGTCCTCTGCATAAACAGGGGTTTGCAAAGAGTTATGAAAACACTGACTCATTCATAACTGGGGGGGCCACATAGTGGGCTTTGGATCCTCCCCTTTCAGACATTGGCTATCTTCATCAGCCATTGATTTGAGACTTTGTCAATTATGGGGGTGATTCCGACTGGACCGCCGCCCGCCCCGCGGGAACCGCCAAATGGCCGCTCCGCGGTCGAAAGACCGCGGAGGCCATTCAGGCTTTCCCGCTGGGCTGGCGGGCGACCGCCAGGAGGCCGCCCCCAAGCCCAGCGGGAAACCCCTCCCCACGAGGAAGCCGGCTCCGAATGGAGCAGGCGGAGTGGGTATGTGCGACGGGTGCAGTTTGCACCCGTCGCGTATTTCAGTGTCTGCATGGCAGACACTGAAATACTTTGTGGGGCCCTCTTACGGGGGCCCCTGCAGTGCCCATGCCATGGGCATGGGCCCCCAGGGGCCCCGCAGCACCCCCTACCGCCATCCTGTTCCTGGCGGGAGACCCGCCAGGAACAGGATGGCGGTAGGGGGTGTCAGAATCCCCATGGCGGCGGAGCGCGCTCCGCCGCCATGGGGGATTCTGCAGGGTGGCGGGAAACCGGCGGGAGACCGCTGGTTTCCCGCATCTGACCGCGGCCGAACCGCCGCGGTCAGAATGCCCTGCGGGGCACCGCCGGTCTGTCGGCGGTGCTCCCGCCGACCCTGGCCCCGGCGGTCTCAGACCGCCGGGGTCAGAATGACCCCCTATGTCTTGAATCAGCCCTAAGGAGCATCCATCGCTCACTTAATGCTATTGGCTGTTTGTCTGTATCTTTACACCTTCACTCAAGTGTTTGTATGGAACTTTTGGAGGTATTACTTTACAACTGTAGCCGTCTTTGTCTTCTTTGCTGGTTCCCTCATGCGTCTCTAATGTGCTAAAGGTTCATGCATTAGCAGATTAAACCCAAGCCTGTTGGTTTTCCCAAAGCTTGTTTTTTGTAAGTTCTTGGGAATCTACTGGCACAGTCTATTGTCTCTCATTGATGAGTTGTTTGGAGTCTGACAATTACTGAATAGGGCAATAAATAAAGCACTTTTTCACACTGGACTGCTGCTTGAGCGCAATCAACCAAGGAATGCTGCACAGCTGACCTGAACAGGTCAGCAAAAATGAGAATGTAACAAGTACATCAGTTATTCTTTATTTCAGCTTTTTATTGCTATGTTTTCAACTACTAACACGAAAGACAAGTTGAGGTAGTTGCTGTGCGGTGCAGTTAACATGGATGTCACTGCCCCCATCTACCCGGATTGCAGAAGTATCCCTGCCTTTGGCATGGTTCAGGAGGCAGACTCCAATGTTTGTCCAAGCATGTGCATGCTGCTCTATCTGGAAGCAACTCTTGACCCACTGTGTACATTCTTCGAGCTCTAAGGTTGAAAAACAGAATTTCCTTTTCAACTCATATTTTTAAAATCCTTCTTTCACAAGATGGGGTCTATTCAACCTGTCCATGAAGAAACAGCAAGTGGCACCCTTGCTTCCTCGCAACCATCATGGTCTCCTCCGCAGTCTGTAATGTTGTCACATCCCAACCTATCAGGGCGGCACAAATTCCTGTAGCCCATGTCCTGCTTTCTTTTTCATGTACTTACTGTTTCACAAAAGGAGCTTGATCTCTCGGTATACACTGGTGATGTGTGTTCCTCCGGTTTAGTTCCTGCATTTTCCTACTTCATCCCTTTCAATCCTGCTCCATATGCTTCATATTCTTGCTTCATATGCTGAATTCTAGCCCATCTCCTGGAACCCTTCTAGATCTGATTCTCACCTACTTCCATATGGGTTTTCTGAGTGCAAGGTTCCTCAACAATTCTCTATTTTGGATATCTTGTCTTTGTGGATGTATTTTGTGCCACATTATTTTTTCCTCCAATCTTTGACTCTTGAAGTAAACAATTGTTGCTCTCACGTGATATTCCTAACTCATGCAACATGGTGGCTACAGGAAGGCATCAACTTTACTTATACAGCTTGAAATAAGAAGGTGTGATGGCTGCATCCAGTTACTTACATTAGGCCAATTACATTGCATGGTAGGTTTATAAATTAAGACAGTAGATTGTTGAGTTCTGGCTAGAGAGCACATAGCACATTATCTGTCGGTGTTTGCTATGTCACGTTACTTTCCTGCCCGTGTCCTAAGTACATATACTGTGATGGAGTGTGTTGGAGAGTGGGGATTCTGCCGAGAGTCAGCTGGGGCCGTAGTAAGGGACAGAATGGAATTCTGGATGCCTGAAACTCATGTTCTGCCAGTCATTGTATGCTATACAATAAATTGTGACAAAGAAGGTGAACTGATAGGAGTATGCTCTAAGTATTGATTGTCGCAAAAGTCCAAAGCCTTTAATAAACTTACAGCCTGCACTGGTTTACCATCAGCTGTCACTTGCTGTTGCTAGACCTGACATCCTTAGCGTGGTATTCCCCCAGACCTTTTGCCTTCATCCCTCCTGTTTTGCTGAGTTCGTTTTTGTGGGCTTTAGAACACTGTGCACCTTACCACTGCTAAACAGTGCGGAAGTGCGTGTGCTCTATTCTTCAATCATAGTAAAATTAACCTACAACTAATTGGCACATTTTATTTACTTGTACATCCCTAGAAAATGGTACTACATGGACCCAGAACCTGTTAATTAAATGCTACTACTGGGCCTGCAACACTCATTGTGCCACCCACTAAAGTAGCCTTTTAAAGAATGTCTCGGGCCTGCCACTGCAGCCTGTAGTGCAATTTTAAACTGCCATTTTGACCTGGTAAAATAAATCTTTAGTCAGGCCTAAACCTTCCTTTTTAATATTTCTAAGTCACCCCTAAGGTAACCCCTTAAGGCTCGTAGGGCAGGGTGCATTCTATTTAAAAAGGACATGTGTATTTATGTTTTACATATTGTGGCCCTGAAAAACTCCTCAAATCGTTTTTTCACTGGTATAAGGCCTGTCTCTCCCATTGACTAACACTGGGTTACCTTATTATATTTAATAAGTGATAACCTTAGATTGGGAGCAGATACAGATATGTTGTTTACACTCAAATTAATTGTAATTTAAAATCCTCTTTAATGGTGGATATGAGTTTTAAGTCACAGTTCTGAAAATGCCACTTTTTCTAAAGTTTGCATTCTGTTGTCCCAATCATTTGTACCTTATGTCAGTGTCCTGACTCACATGACTCTGTATGGCTGTACTGTTAGGGCTTGTGTATTGCTTCCAGACATTAACACCAGTAACACAAAGGGGGCTTAGGTGTGGACAGGACAGGCCAGTGATGCTGGAACAATTTTCAGAGGTGGTGTACAGCCATTAATGTTATATCACTGAAGTAATAGTTTCTGTGAGTGATCCAGGCATCAAACAAAAAGTGTAGAAAATGTACTACACAGATTGAGCAGGGAAGTTGTAAGGGTGTGCCTATGAAGCCAGTGGTGCATTCTGAAGCACTGGTGTGGCAGAACACTGTAATTTACTGGCAACACATTTTCCATTGAAATATCCACTAAATGTATATAGACGTGTGGTTTTCATGCTAAAACAATTGTCAGGTTGGCTCTCATTGTACCAGTGAAGCTGCTGGGTTTGGGCAGCAGCATCACCTGAATTGTGGGGAACTGAGTTTGATCCCACACCATGTGATAACTGTCGGCCTAATCTGTTTCCGGCCAGATAACAGCATCTCACCTCTGCCCAAGAGCAGGGTTGATTTGCAGCAAGCGGGCGCATGACATTATGACTTCACAGGGAAATTGTGGTGAATAAGATCTCATGCTTTTCTCTCAGTTACATTGGTCTCACACATGCCAAGACAAACAGAAGCTGGGAATGGTTCAATGAGATTTATTGGATCAGCTGGTCTTAGATAAAATAACATGAAATGCAATAATTAGGATGATAAAACATACTAGAAGCACAATGGTGACAAGAAAAGTGAAACACAAGAAAAGTCCCACCATACTGTCACTATACAGGATGTGCGATTCCTACCTATGCCACTGATGTTCTATGTTAGAGCACAGCAGGATAAGCCCTAATCCACCCTTCAGGACCCCCCCAGGAAGACATAATTCCCTATACTTGAGTATGAAAATAGTGAAGGAGCCTGTCGTCTATTGAGACACCATCCCCATAGTTCCCGGGAACCGGTAGTCTCAGCAAGTAGCTGTTTCAAAGTCAGACAGCATGCAGTAGTGGCCATCTGGCTGGAACCTCCCTCTAATGTGCATGTGACAGTGAGATGTTTTTATAATAAAACCGCTGGTGTTCTGAAAAAAGTGTCCCCCATGTAAAAATATGCATGTTTCTGTAAGAGTAAAAGAATGTTGTGCTAAGAAATGTAACTGCTTTCCTAATCTAAAGGACAGCAAGATAAAGGGAAAAAAAACATCACCACAAATGCAATTGTTTCTAAAAGAATAAAATGAAAGAAAATGAAACGTTACTAGGCTAAAGGGCACAGGCAGCAGGGATAGTTGCTAAAATAACGTGTCCATTGACATTGCTAAAATGGCTCCACAATACTAGGTAGTACACAATTGATAAGGTGTGGAAAGTGGGTTTCAGTGACTATTTTTCATTTGCGCATCACCATGTAAAATGCCTTGATTTGTTTTAATCCTATTAAAATCTTTGAATTCATCACACTTTAGAATTACAAAAAATGTGCTTCAATTGTGCCTTCCTAATTGCAGATATATTTTGACATATGTTTATAGTTAATTTACAGGTGTTTACATTCTGTTGTTTGTTAGAACAAAAAGGCATCCTTCAGCCTTTCCTTTCACACTCTATGTACCCCAGCAAGCTTGTCACCTTGGACAATTTTACAAAATCCACTAATTGTGCCATTACGGGAGGAAAAGTAACCACCAGTTTCATTGTTAAGGGAATAAGCATCAATCTGTCAGAATATATAGCCTGACATTTGACCTTTGTCTTTAAACATAAAGTACATGTGACAAGATAACCACCAAATTTAAAGGCATTTACATTGCTCACTCACCTTTTGAACTTCAGCATGGTTATTTTGGGGGTGCTGCAGCACCTCACACCCGTAGGATGGGCCATACTAGCAGGATTTCTGGGAATTGGCTGTACCCAGACCCACTTGGACTTCAAAGGTTTTTGCCTCCTGCAAACACAAAGAAATCTGACATCAGGCCTGCCATGTCTTTCGTCTCACCCAGACAGTTATTGGCCTTGACAGGGTCAGAACTTTCCAGAATCAGATGTGGGGGTAGGACAGGGAGTTCCTCGCACAAAGGCTGATACAGGTATACAGATCTACTCATCCGAACACTCCTTGACCTTTGGACATTAAAGAAGGACTGCCCTGCTGCCAGAGGACTGCCCTCCTGCTTGAAGAACTGCCTTACTGTCTGAGAAAGAAGATTGGACCTGCTAGCTTTCATCCCAGGCTAACCAGAGTGAATCAAAATGTCAGTTGAAAGCATGAAGCAAATGGTTCTGTGGGTCTCAATCACACCTTCCCACGAAGTTACAGTACACTCCAATATTGAACATCTACATAGATCACAATTTATTATCCCTCCGGTAAAGGCTCAACATGGATCCCCAGTTTGGCTTGACTTAGACGCCTTAGACAAGTGACCGCATTAGAGGAAGCAGCTATGTGTTATTCCCAATTCAATTGGTGTTTTGCGGATGAGGGACATCCTGTGAGTGGGGATCCTTGTTTAGCTCATCACGAGACGTCAACATGTCGAGGATAGACACAGCTAAGAGGTGTTATGTCAGATAAGACCCAGAAAAATGAATTTGTGAGTCCAAACGTTGACACTGGAGTTGGGCTTCTCCGGTAGGAATAGAATCAAGTTCTCAATCGTATTGAAATTTTGGATAGCCCTGAATAAAAATATGCATCATATTTTACCTATTTCACTACTGCACCTATGAGCACTGCGCCGTCTGCGCTCTTTTGATTTATTAAGCACTTACTGGATGAATAATAAATTGTGATCAATGTAGACGATCAATATTGAAGGCCTCCCTGCAACTGCCCATCTAACCTGCTGCAAATAGACGTGCCTGAACCTGCAACTGGACCTGCCTGAGCCCTGTTGGCCTCTACTAGAGTTTGACTCTGACCACCATGAGCCGCTACTATGTCCTGGACGCTTGGATGGCACCAGAGTGAACTCCTCCTAAAGAAAAGGTGAAAATCCTGAAGTTTGGGCTCCCCGCAAACGGGCCATTTTGTACCAAGACTCTGCCGCCTGTGACGGCCACCATTGTGCAGTTCTGGCAAACCCTGCTCTTCCCTCCATCAGCGACTACTAGTGATGACCAGCAACACAAGAGACTGCCGACGCAAAGCTTCAGCAATGACTGTCCACAGCATTCAACTTAATTTTGAGTTACATATTTAATTAATCTAAATATTAACACCTAAAGAAATTAAATGAATTTTTTTTTAAGATTTATAATAATAAAATCTAATTTTAAGTAAACAAATTGTATTCTTGTACTATGTATTAATACTTATTAAAAGTGATGTATGTATTTTTTTAAATGTCATTAATTTATCTTTTAAATGGGTCCCACCAAATATTGGTGTCAGGCAACAACCATCACCACAGGAAATAGGACCAAGCTTTTGATTCACTTTGATCAGTGCAACCGTAATTCAGCAATTGCAAGGATAGGGATTCACCCTCATACACACTAAGTAAATTCAATTATTAGGAAAAGTAGACATTACAAAGGAACAGAAAGCCAGTCCTGCTCACCATGGAGAAAGACTAGCCTGTGCTTCTGCAGCCATGCACAGAGTGTTATAAATGGAACCCGTCTCTCTCTCTCTCTCTGTCTCTCTCTCACACACGCACACACACACTCACACACATACTCCTCTGTCTCTGTCCCTGACCGCAAGGGGGGGGATAAAAAAAAACTATACTCTGAAATGATATTCTGCTGTCACCATTATCAGTCACCTCGTAGCCTGCGATGAGTGGCAGTAACCACCTTGACTTTCGTTGGGGTTATATTTTGGGTAAACCACAATTCATCATATCTGCACTCTTCATCTTTTGTGGAAAAGTGGAGCACCTCCATTGGGCTCTTAAATTGCCAAGTCCAATAGGGAAAACACAAGGCTGGTTAGACAAAATGCACTGGTGTTGTGGAAAAAACAGTTTTCTGAGGTAATACCTGAATGCACATTTCTTTCGAGGTACCAAGGTAGTGTGTTGACCACTGGAGAGCATCACCTCAGTCACTAGATTCCTCTGAGACTGAAAACACAAAAAGAAAATTATAAAAAAGAGGGTGGTTCTCAGATGGAGGCGGCATATATGATTTTTCACTTGCTGCTCCAGGGTTGGAGTGTAAATGATCAGCTATCATGTGACTAGGGCACTGTTGGAAATGGCCTTTCTGCAGGGTCACCCCCAAACTTTTTGCCTTCCTCCTTCTCTTTTTCTGACCTCATTTTTGCTGGCTTTAGGACTCTGTGCACTTTACCACTGCTAATCAGTGCTAAAGTGCATATGCTCTCTCCTTAAAACATGGTGACATTGGCTCATACCCAATTGGCTTATTTAATTTACTTGTAAGTCCCTAGTCAAGCGCACTATATGTGCCTAGGGCCTGTAAATTAAATGCTACTAGTGGGCTGTAGCACTGGTTGTGCCACCCACATAAGTAGCCCCCTAACCATGTCTCAGGCCTGCCTCTGCAGTGCCTGTGTGTGCAGTTTCACTGCCACTTCGACTTGGCATTTAAAAGTACTTGCCAAGCCTCAAACTCCCCTTTTTCTACATGTAAGTCACCCCTAAGCTAGGCCCTAGGTAACCCGAAGGGCAGGGTGCTATATAGGTAAAACATATGTGTTTTATATGTTCTGGTAGTGAAAAACTCCTAAATTGGGTTTCCACTACTGTTAGGCCTGCTCCTTTCATAGACTAGCATTAGAGCTGCCCTCGTATATGTTTTGAGTGGTAGATTCTGATCTGAAAGGAGTAGCAATATCATATTCAGTATGGCCAGAATGGTGATACAAAATCCTGCTTAATGGTGAAGTTGGATTTGATATTACTATTTTAGAAATGCTACTTTTAGAAAGTGAGCATTTCTCTATACTCAAATCCTTCTGTGCCTTCCAGTCCACGTCTGGCTAGGTTTAGTTGACAGCTCCCTTGTGCATTCACTCAGACAACCCTAAACACAGGATGCTCAGTCACACTTGCAGAAATCTCCATATTGAATGGGGTCTTCCTGGGCTGGGAGGGTGGAGGGCCTGACACTTACATGTCAAAGGACAGTAGCCTGCCCTCACACAAAGGACTACCACACCCCTACTGGGACCCTGGCAGACAAGATGGAACTGAAAGGCGACCTTGTGCACTTCTAAGCCACTCTTTGAAGCCTCCCCCACTTCAAAGGCACATTTGGGTATTTAAGCAGGGTCTCTGACCCTACCAACTCAGACACTTCTGAAGCAGACACTTCTGCTTGAAAGACACTTCCTGGAGAAGAAACCCTGAACCTGAACCTGCAACCTGCCAAGAAGAACTGCCTGGCTGCCCAAAGGACTCACCTGAACTGCTTTTCTGAGAAGGACTGCTGCATTGCTGTTGCCCTGCTGCCTTGCTGCTCTCTGTCTGTGCTGAGAAGTGCTCTCCAAGGGCTTGGATAGAGCTTGCCTCCTGTTCCCTGAAGTCTCAGGACCAAAAAGACTTCATTCCCGCAAAAGAACTCCTTATGCGGCGAAAATCGATGCACGGCGTGCAAGAAACGACGCACAGCCTGCATCGAGGTGAGAAAATCACCACCCACCGAACCAGAACAACACAGCTCGGCTTTGCATAGAGAAGATCGACGCAGCACCAGCGTTGCGACTGGAAATTCGTTGCACGGGCCACTGGATGGCCGCAAAGCCGAGACAGAATTACGCAGCCTGACTTCTTGAGAGGATTTGATGTAGCGCCTGCCGTGCGGCAGAAATTTCCACACATCGCCCACTGGATCAACGCAGCCTCTGTGACTTCGTCCTGCATGCCCAGGATTTCGACGCATCCTCCCCGGGGCATCCGAAAACCCCGCAACCCGAAGAGGATCCTAGTCTCCGCGCCGGAAATCGACGCAAAGCCTGCCCTGTGTGAAAACTCAACGACGCATTGTCTGTATGTGCCGGAAAAATTGACGCACACCTCCCCGTTTTCCACGAAAACTCCTCCTCTGCGGTCCCTTGCGGGGAATTTGAACGCAAATCAGGTACTTTTTGCTTGCAAGAGACACTTGCTTTTTAAAAGACTAAAGACACTTTTTTATCATTTTTACAGTGATATCTCAACGTATACATATTGAAACTTGATTGTTGTGACCTGCATCTTACCAGATAAATATTATATATTTTTCTAAACACTGCGTGGTGTATTTTTGTGGTGCTATACTGTGTTATTGGATGATTTATTGCACAAATACTCAACACATTGCCTTCTAAGTTAAGCCTGACTGCTCAGTGCCAAGCTACCAGAGCATGGGCACAGGATAATTTGGATTGTGTGTGACTTACCCTGACTAGAGTGAGGGTCCTTGCTTGGACAGGGGGTAACCTGACTGCCAACCAGAGACCCCAATTCTAACAGACACCTTATGTTCTTCCCTTGGGAATCTGCTTAGAATCCCTGCAGGAAGTCTTTTGGAATCAAAAACACTGTACCAATACTAAAGCAGACATTTCTTCAGTCAGGTATTTAAAATGCAAGACTCCTCTATCATTACAGAAACATTCCATGTAACAAGTGAATTTGGATTCTGGGCATGGTAAATGACATTTAGTGCAAAATCCCCAGCACCCCAAAGGTGAAAATTACACTTAGCATTTTTTTTAAAAATATATAATTTGAATCCTATTAATTATAATTGAATAAATATTGTTCTTCAATTGGAGTTGATATAGGCGGGGCTTCGCAACACTTTCAGTTTGTAGTGACACATCCACTTGGTCATATAGGGGGTCATTATGACCCTGGCGGAAGGCAGAGAAGCGGCGGTAAGACCGCCAACAGGCTGGCGGTCTTTTTTTTTGTATTATGACCATGCCATCTGCCGGTTCTCCGTTCCGCCCGCCGGGCTGGAGACCTGGGTCTCCAGCCCGGCAGCCGTCACTATACCGCCGGCGGTATTTTGACCCCGCTGACCGCCATGGATTTCATGTGGTTTGAAACCGCCATGAAATCCATGGCGGTAAGCACTATCAGTGCCAGGGAATTCCTTCCCTGGCACTGATAGGGGTCTCCCCAACCACCCACACCCACCCCGACTCCCTCCCCTACACCCCCCACCACCCCTGCCACCCGCCAAAGGTGGCAGGGCCCCCCCTCCCCACCCCGACCCCCAACATCACATAACTCACACACACACGACACGCACGCAGGCACCACCAACACACACACGCACACACACCGACATACATGCCATCATACACACACAGAGTCAGACACAAACACCCACATTCAAACATACACGCACACATCCATACAGACATACACGCACTCATTCCCAAACACGCAACACACCTGCAAGCATACACGCACTCACACACCCCCTTTACATACACAGATGCACACCCCCATGCACGCCCACAACACACAACACCCCTCCACCCCCTTCCCCTAATGGACAATCGACTTACCTGGTCCGTCGATCCTCCGGGAGGGGACGGGAGCCATGGGGGCTGCTCCGCCGACACCACACCGCCAAAAGAACACCGCCACGCCGAATCACAGGATGTGATTCGGTGGGCGGTGTTCTGTTGGCGTGGTGGTGGAGGTGGAGCAACCTCCACTTCCCTGCCGCCCGCCAGTATGGCTGTTGGCGGCTCTCCATCTGAAAAAGGACGGAGAGCAGCCAACAGTCATAATACGCCGAGCGGCAAACCGCCACTTCTGGCGGTCTTCCGCGCGGCGGTCCCTCGACGGTCTTGTAAAAAGACCGCCGAGGTTGTAATGACCACCATGGTGACAGATTCTCTTCAGCATGTAGTAGCAAACCCTCTTCTCTTTTTTATCAAGTGAGAAGTTTCAAGCACTGGCACTATTAGATTTAATCAACCTTTCAGGCAGAGAACATGTCTTTACAGTTCGATGCTTGTGTCTATGATGGGAGCCTTGATACTCGACCCCTGTATTGGTGATGAGTGATATCAGGAAGGGATCCTTCCCCTGAGGCTACAACAATGCCTTTTTCTAATGAATGCTCATGTGCACCCAGTTGCCTAGCTGAAGATGATAACAAGGGTGACTGTGTTCCTTGGGTAAGGCCTTTGATACCTGTGAATGGGAGGTCTTTACACAACTTATTAATCTTATCTTATCTTATTAATCTTATCTAATGCAGATAGGAGTACTGGTGGTCAGAAAGATAGTCTCTTTAGTCTGCTCATTAGGACATCATGCAAATGAATGCCTATTTTCCTGTTTGCAGTATTTTGAAGGCTCATGACAGTGATGGGCAATGCAACAGCCCACTCGAGGTTAGTTTCCACAGAGATCGTCACTGTTTTTTTTTAAACACCCTATTATTTCTCTCGACCTTCCCTGCTGATTGGGCGTCATAGACACAGTAAAACCTCTGTTGTATTTAAAGGGCCTTGCAAATGAGTTACATTATCATTGTTTATTGCTAGCTCGATGCCTTACCGGTGTCTTTTAGCAGTATTTTTGCTATTGTCTTTTTACCAACTTGAATACAGGAGTAGGCCTCTACCAACGATGGATAACAGTGACAAGCACATATGCTTAATTGTGACCTTTATGCATGTTAATGAAATCTACTTGCATATTTACATAGGGCTTCCTGGTGGTGGATGGCGGACCTATGTAGTTCTAGCTGCCTTCTCTACATTGTCGGCTTCACAAATGGAGCAGGTGTTACAGTGTTGTGCCCCTATGGGTTAATTTGGAGCAAACTAATTTTTCAAAGCAGCAATTATTCCTTCCTTGCTGAAATGCACCAGTCCATGATGCAAGCGAGCAAGGTATGAGAGTAGGACCCTCAATGCTACGAAGCGGCCATCTTAAGAACACCAAAAGTGTCTCAGTGTAACCTATATCCCTTCCGCTTCAGCTGTTGTTTTTCTCCTACTTGTGTGTTAACAGAGCTTTGCACCCTTTTGCAACAGAGATGAAGCATTGGTGTAGCCTGGGAAAGTGAAAAGGACACAGCTCTAGCTGCTGAATCAACCAGAGCATTTGCACAAATTACTTCATCATGGGAAGATTGACGTTTCATAGGAAAGTTAGAGAGACTCTAATTGGGCGGTTCACCAGAGACTATGTTTGATTTGCCCCCACTGGAAGTGGGGAAGCTCTGTTGCTTCAACAATTGTCCATATTCAAGTACAGCCTTGAAGACATATTGAGAGTCAGTGTAGATGTTGACGGATGTATCTTTGGCTAAAATATGAGCTCTGGTGTGAGTGTGAAGTTGAGCCACCTGAGCGGAGTAGACAGTGGGCAAGTGGATGCTGTCTGTTAGCTCATGTTGGGCGCATGCACTGTAACCAGAACCACACTCATTGTGTAAATAAGAGCCATCCAAGAAATCTGTCTGTACAAATCTATAACGATCCTTCCCAGCCTTTTTTCAACTGTAGAATGGTGGCGTTACATGGGCTGCCACTGCCAGTTGGGGCTACTGTACTTTGCGAGATCAGTGAATTTAATACTGGCTGAATGCTCTTCTTGGCTTCAAAGTCAAGAGGGTACAACAGTATCTTGGGTAGGAGTTATGCAGGGTTTAACTGGATCTGCACCAGCTGGGCTGATTGAATTTGATCTACCTACATCATTAGCATGTGTAGACCAAAGGGATAAGGGGATCTATGACAGGAGAGCTTCCTCGAAATCAGGAGCCACACTGGGGAATATGTGGTCAGGAAGAGACATCAGAGCCATGGCAGCAAATTAATTCTTGTTGGGAAAATACCATCTGAGGAACAATGGAAGGTGCACTCTAATTTACAAAGCAAATATCTCCCAAGTAGAATAACAGGAGAAGATGGGCAGAGGCGAAAGGCATGCTGGTTAGAGATATGGCCAAACGCAATGGTGACAGGCTGGGAGACTTATTGAGAGATCACAGTGTGGGCTATCATTACTGCAATAATGTAGATAACAGTGAGGCGGAAGGTAGGAAAATCGTAATCCTTCAAGACAGAACTGATAGCACCTGTAACAACTAGGCAGTCATTCACTTTTTAATTTATGGTGTGTAGACACAGGGCTGTCCTGATTAATTAGGACCAGTGGTACCATAATAAAGTTATTTTTCCCTCAGGCTTTCGTAGTACTGTGTGTTATTCAGAGGCAGAAGCTGTGATGGGCTGGGACAAATGAAGGGAATCACATCATTTAGGTCCATGGGATTAAGTTGTTTGGGGCATTCATTCTTCTAGTGTCCATCACACCCACAATAAAAGTAGCCAGTCTGACTCACAATATGCTGGCATCCTCTTGCCTCTTCCTCGTTCAAGGTGCCTTCCCCACTTGCAATGCCTAATCCTCTTCCTATTGGTTGTTAATATTGCATCTGCAGAACCATCTGCCTACACTGAGGCCCTCATTATGTCCTAGGACTGCCACGGTGGAGGTGGCGGTCGCACCGCTGCGGGCCCGGCAGAGCAGACCCCCATCTTATGACTATGGAGGTGTTCCGACCAGAACACAGCCAAGTCACCACCAGTACCGCCAGTGCGGGCGGCCCACTGTGGCCGGCGGTAGGCATCTCCAGGCCAGACGGGAAGCATGTTTCCGACGACCATATTACGAGGTTGCAAACTGCCAGGATATCAGCTGCGGATGCCCCCGCCACGAAAAGCCTAGCGGAAACTAACAACATAAAAGGGGACACTCACCTTCAGGAATACATGCATGTCCGCAGCCGCCATGGAACCGAACTGGAAGTCTTCCTAATGCTCCTGCTGGCAATACAACTCCAGAACCAGCGACAAAGACAACAACTGTAAGTACACCCGCCTAGCACACACTGGAGGGAAGGACATTAGTACACACACACACACACACGACTAGCGGCTGCCATGCACACAAGCAAACAAACACCCGTACACAAACCACAAACAGCAAATCATACATATGCAACACATACATGTTGAAGGAAAGCCAGGACAAATATGTACTCCTCGACACCAAGGGGACCCTGGTGCAGATATATTGAAGAGCAACCTCAAGAAACAAGAAAACAATGAATATCAGAGGCCTAATGGCCAGTCCAACTTGTACGTGTGCCCCAGGCACATAGGGCAATGTCCATGGCCCCAACTTGACTTCTGATTGCAAAGTAGCCACCACATGGCAGAGGCATCAGTGGGGCATGCAGGCACCTCAGGGGTGATGGGGATGGTGAGGCGTGGGGTTGGGTTTTGAGGGGGGTCCTCAGGGTTGGGTTTGTAGGTGGGGTCCTTTGGTTTGGGTTGGGATGGGGCCTTAGGTCTGGATGTAGATTTTGGGGGAGGAGATTTGGGTTTTGCTTTGGGAGGGGTAACCTTGGGGTAGATTTCTTAGGTGGGGCTTGGCTGGTTCCAGGTGTACAATGGGAGGACTGGGATGTGGAAGGCAGGGGTTTGGGGAGTGGAACAGGGCACTTGGGGGGTACAGGGACTAGATCAGTGGGAGGGGACAGGGAAAACTCATGCAGGAAAAGTATTTTTAGGGGCACAAGGTTGATAATGGGAGTAACATTTGGGAGTGGAGGGAGAGGTAGTGGTTGTGAGGTGTGTACGGTGAGGTGCCTTGGGTGCAGGTACGAGCGAGGATGTCATGTGTGCGCTGTGTGACTGTTGGGTGTGTGAGTGTGGACATTTAGGTGTAGTGGGAGGAGGGGGAAGGAGATGCAGTGAGATGGCAGGGGGGATGTGTGAATGTATGTTGTGGTGGTGTCTGCAGGTAGGGTGGATGTGCTGCATGTGGGGGTGTTGACAGTTATGTTGAGTGCGCATGTGGTGTATGGGGTGTAAGCATGGTGGTCTATTATCGTGGTGACGGTGGGAATGAGTGCACTTGTGGCAGGATCTGGGAGTGATGATGTGGTGACAGCAGGCATGAGCGGTGTAGTGTCTGTGAGGGGGAAGTGGTGGGGGAGTGCATATAGGGAGTGGATGTTGTTGTGTCTGCATGTGTCTGTTGTGTGTGTGAATGGCGGTGGTGTCTTTTGTGGTGCTTGTGTTTGTCCTTATGATCTGGATCTGTTGAGGTGGATGCATGTTGGTATGAAGGTGTGCCTTGGATGTGTGAGGGGAAAGGGATGTGGGATTGGGAACAGATAGTTGTAGGGAGGATGGAAGAAGAAGGAACACTGGCTGCCATCAATGAGGAGGCCAGAGCCTGAAAGGATCTCTGCAGGACATACAGGGCACAGTGAATGCCTTCCAGGGAGGCATTCAACTGCTGCATCTGTGATGCCAGTCCCTATATGGCATTCACAATGGTTGACTACCCCACAGAGATGGACCTCAGGAGGTCAGTAGCCTCCTCATTGAGGGCTGACTGGGGCAGGGGCAGAGGAGCCTCCGGCGAAGGAGATGCCCACCCTCCTGGGTGAGCAGGCATGGCAACTGGGTGGGGAGCTACAGGGAGGGCAGTGCTGGTAAGGGGGGTGGCAGACAAGGATGGTGCTGGGATGGTTCCAGATGTGTCTGCCACCGCCAGGAAGCGTCCATTGGAGGAGGAATTCGAAGATGTAGTCGTTGATCCTGTCTCCCCTGTGGCACTCATCTCGCCCTCAGTCCCATTGGTCCCCTTGGCTTAGCTGGTATCAGCCTCCTGGGTCCCGTGGGCTGGAGCTTCCCCACTCGCTGGTGCTCCTTCTCCTTCGCCTGATGATGCTGATGAACACAAAGACAGAGGTGGAGAGGGAGAAGAGTGGCAGAGAAAGACAGGGTGCAATGGGTCAATACCAACCCTACGTACGCACTGACTGACAACAACAAAATCTGCTGCTATGCACTAGCAGGCCATGCCCTCACCTATACATGCCACAACAGTAGGACACCAGGGGGGAAACTACAGAAACGCTGATGCAAACTACCAATGGTGGAACAGTAGCACTCATGTACTTGATGAGGGACATCCTAGTCACACTTGCCCAGTACCTCATTCTCATGGCCGTGTGTGGAGACATTTCCTGTACACCTTACTCAACAGAATGCTGCATGACAAATAGCATAGTGAGATCTGGCCCCATTCCACCTATCTACATATACAGTACATGGCAGCTGATTGAGGACTCAATAATTACCTCTGTCACAGTGGCAGGCTGATACTGATGGCAATGCACTGACACCTCACCTGTACTGATTCTGATGGTAGAAGCTTGGCTCTTAAATCTTGTTGAGGGTGACCACACAATTTCCAAATTGGAAGTAAATGCCCTCATGAGTCACTGTCTGCATTGTATTGGCACACATCTATGAACCAATCCTGCCAGGGTGGCTGATACTCGTAGTCGGCGTGCTACTAACAGTGACCTATGCCACATCTTTCCGCTAGTAGGAAACCCTAAGTCTTACAGGCAGAACATCATCGAGGTGTCAGTGTGTACTTACCCTCTTGTGGGTGCTGTGCTGCCCTCAAACGCCCATCCACCTCAGGGTAGGCCACCACCAAAATGCGTGCCATTAGGCGGGGTCAGGGTCCGACCGGCACCCGTCCTTTGTTGGGATGCCGTCGCCAGCTGGGCTTTTGCGGTCTTCCAGGCCCAACGTCTCAGGTCCTCCCACTGCTTTCTGCAGTGGGTGCTCCGCCGGCTATGGACCCCCCAGGGTTCGCAGTTGCTTGGCAATTGCCCACCAAATCCCCTTCTTTTGATGGGCACTGACCTGCATGGGTGTCACAGACAGAAGGACAAAGTCATGTAGATTGGCATTACAGGGACAGCAGTGGACATCACACATCAGACACATTTAATGGCCACACTCACGTGTCATCACACCACTAACGCTCAGACCTCTCACCCATCTCCATGCATCCCCTCTGTCTGCCTCGTCCCAACTCCTTTCATCCTCACACACATCACAATCACACATGACAGTGACATGAGACTCACCTGCTCCTCTGTTACCCCTTACAACTGCCCATACTGGGCTAGGACCCCATCCACAAGCTTCTCCAGCTCTTCCTGGGTGAAGGCTGGGGCCCTATCTCCTGCAGGACGTGGCACATTGGTTTCCAGTGTTAGAACACAGCAGCATACGCAGGTCTTGCATGCACGAGTGTCAGTAGTCAAGTGAGCTATGGAGCAGTAAATTGCGGTTATGGCCGCCGCGTACATGACCGTCACTGCCGGCGGTGATCACCATTGGCCCCAGTCTCCCATAGGCAACAATGTTATCCAATGAGGAGTTGCACGGTGGTTTAGACCGCCTACCGCCATGACGTCTAACGCAGGCAGAATGAGGTCACTTCCAACTGACCTGTGCATACAGGACAGGCAGCTGCCATTTTACATGCAAAATGTTAATGATAGATGATTTTAATGTGCGTCATGGATGATATGTTGACACATTGCATACATCCATTTTTGACTCCTTCTCTCTCCCATTCCCAGATATGGTCCATGGTGATGATGAGACTTGCCCCTGTGTACCAGCCTCTAGTTGACCTGGCTACCCTCAAAGAGAGGCATGTCATTCAGATGTATCGTCTGAACCGTCAGACCATCATGGAGCTGTGTAGCCAGTTGGAGCCTGATCTGTTGCCTGACATACGTCATCCCAATGCCATCCCTCCCTTAGTGCAGGTTTTGTCAGTTCTCCACTTCCTTGCATCAGGGTCATGGGCTTGGCAGCAGGGATGTCACAGCCAATGTTCAGCAATGTGTTGAAAGATGTACTGTGTGCTTTGCTCAGACAACTGCCCTGCTACATCATGTTCTCTCAAAATGCAGATTTGACCACTGTTAAGGCTGCCTTCTACAGTTTGGCACATGTCCCTCATGTAGTAGGGGCCATAGATGGCACCCACACTGGCTTGGTTCCACCCAGAATAAATGAACAAGTGTACAGGAACCGGAAAAAAACATTTATTATATTAATGTGCAGGCGGTGTGTCTCACTGACCAATATATCTGGCAGGTTACGGCCAAGTTCCCTGGTTCTGTACATGACTCCTACATTCTGTGGAACAGCAATGTCCCACACATGATGGCACAACTACAGAGGGACAGGGCCTGGCTCATCGGTATGTATCCAGTATAATCTGTGCCCCTCTCATCTCACCTCACTTGACAATTTGCACTGTGTCCCCACCGGTATTGAGATGTGCCCTACCTTTGTGCACACAAGTGACTCTAGCTACCCTAATCTTCCATGGCTGCTGACACCTGTGAGATATCCGACAACAGATGGTGAAAAATGTTTTAATGAGGCCCACGGCAGGATGAGGCGTGTCATCGAGAGGACCTTTGGCTACTGCAGGCCTACATGTGTCCGGAGGTGCCCTACTCTACAAACCACTTAAAGTTTGCCAGATCCTTGTTGGCTGCTGCATGCTGCACAATTTGCCCTGAGGCATCACATCCCATTGCTGGATGTGGAGGAGGTGGCAGCTGGACCAGTGACTGATGAAGGGAACATAGTGAGTGATGAGGAGGAAGATGATGAGGATGCAGCTGACACCAGAGCTAAGTTAATTCAACAATACTTTCCATGAGAGACAGGTATGTGTCATGTGTGATGTATGCTACCTATACTCCTGTCTGCATTGTGCCATAGCTCCTCCTTGTGTCTGTCATCAGTGGAGGTGCTGGGTGCAGCTCATACTCTGGGTGGGATTGTGGGGGTGGGGGGCAATTTGCCCATCAAAGGAGGTGTTACAGTTCAAATGTTCAAAGTTTCCACTCTGCTCCTGTGTAGCATCACTTATGCAATTTATTGTCCATGTGCTATGTTCCCTGTACTGCTTTGCCAACTGCAATTGTCGTGCCAAAGATAGTGGTGTCATCAATATTGCTATTCATTGTCACCGTCCACAACGGGAGAATGTGTAACCCAACTGTTACTGATTGTGGAACATGTCTTTAGTTGAGATTTGTCAGCTGCGAGGGAAGGACAATTGGATATGGATGTCTTGGAAATGTAGACCTGACATGGGCATATGGTTTGTGATTCCACATGCTAAATCATACTAGGGATTGAGACATTGTACATCACGTGTGTTGAGTGGCCTACAGTGACTCCTATTGTGATAGTTGTCCCTTTCTTGGTCTATTTGTGTGGTGCAACTCTGGTTCCTCCCTTGATACATGTATCCAGATCATCTCTGCTGTACCATCAACATTGCTGCATATTGCTCCCTCATCTGTCTATCTTACAGACATTTGCAGGACAATGGTTTGACTGTAATGACATGTTATTCAAATGCAAATCTTACTCAGTACAATAAAGACACATGGGCAGTATCTGTGCTCCAAGGTGTTTAATGTTAATCACAAGTGTAATGTGTGATGAGTGGGGTCATGGTGGGTGTAGTCATCAGAGTAGTTGTCCCAGCTGTTGGTGGTCCAGGTCTAGTATCCAAGGGTTCATGGGAAAATGGTGACATGACAGTGGACAGTCAACAGGGTGTGTCAGTGGCAGACAAAGGAGAATGTTCAGGAGAGTATCATTTCCTGGCAGTGGTATTGGTCTTGGCATCAGGTCCTGCAGGATGCCCTCGCTTGAGTGTGAGTTTCTCAGCTACAGGGGGAGGGGTGCTGGTGGTCTATAGGCCCTCTGGCAGGGCCTCCATTCTACTAGCTGCCAGAGAAGTGGATGGGTCTGTTGGAATGTGGCTAGTGGAAGGGGCCTTCCGATTGGTGGAGGACGCATGCAGGATGGTGGTCAGTTCCTTCAGTACCCCGGCAATGGAAACCATGGTGGCATTGAAGGTCTGCCACTGCTGCGTGGCCTCCTGGAAGTTTTCCTTCTGCAGCTTCTGGTTCTCTTGCGAGGATCTTGCCCATAGTGTCCTTGGACTGGTTGTATGCTCCCAGGACTTGGGAGATGGCCACTTGGCCAGTTGTTTGTTGTGGGTGCCCTCTCACTGCTCCTGGCCGCCTGTGCCTGTGGCACAGCGTGCCCACTCCCAGTTGCACCAGGACCCTCATCGTCTTGGGTGTGCTGCCTTGACTCTGGTCGCTGTTCTGTGCAGCACACTGCTGATTGACCTGTCTTTGGGACACAGGTGTGGGGATGTAGGGTTGGCTGTGCTGTGGTTGCCACATGGGTGGGGGACTCAGATGTATCCAGGGTGGGCCTTGTGGTGTTGGCCTGGCAAGTTGTCCCAGAGGGGCCAGGCAAGGCATCAACATCCAGACATCCACTGGGGCCTTCGTCCTGGGGAGGGCTGTCTGTCTCTGGCATTGGCTGCCGGGTGGCAGTGGCAGCGGTACCTGTGGATGGAAAGGGAGGGGGTTACAATGTGGAGATGTACTTGTTGGTATCATCGTCTGATGCATGAAGTAGCTTGACTTCCTTCCCAGTGATGGCAATGACAGCTGCAGCACTGCAGACATTGTTTGCTAGTGACATGTTTTGGCATTGTTTCAATTTTGCATTTTGGGTTGGGGATTGTAGATAACATTGCTGTCATTGCCATGTGTCGGTATGCAGTCGAAGCATCCAGTTGGTGTGGCATGTGCTATGGTTTTATGTGCAGGTGTCCTACTGTGAAGTGCGACTGTGCATTCTTGATGTGTAGCAAGTGATGCATTGTGGGAGTTGTGGTGCTTGGCATTGTGATTGATATCTGTGCACTAGGGAGGGACTTTGAGGGGATAGTGGCAGCGGGGTGGTGTGGCATGCAGGGGAGGGGTGTAGGGTGCCGGGGCAGAAGTGTGATATGGGGTGGTTTAGGGAGTGATGGGTGTTGGGGTCGCATGCTGGACAGGAGTGGTTGGTGCCTGGGGAGTGTTGTCGACTTACCAGAGTCGAGTCCCCCGATGATTCCAGTCAGGCCCTCGGGATGCATGACGTCCAAGACCTTCTCCTCCCACGGTGTGAACTCAGGGGGAAGAGGTGGGGGCCCACCACCAGTCTTGTTGATGGTCTAGATGCCAAAGAATGCACCATCCCCCGTAGGTCATTCCATGTCTTCCTTATGTCCTCCCTTGTGCGTGGATGGGTGCCCAATGAGTTGACCTTGTCAACGATCCTTTCCCATAACTCAATTTTCCTGGCTATCCAAGTTTGCTGAACCTGAGCTCCGAACAGTTGTGGCTCTACCCTGACGATTTCCTCTACCATGACCCTCAACTCATCATCAGTGAAACGTGGGTGCTTCTGACGGGAGATGGTGGTTGTGTTGTGGGTGGGGGGGTGTTGTGTGTGTAGGGTGCAGTGTAGGGTGGTTGGTGGGGTGGGGGTGTTTGGTTGAGAGTGCTGGTGGTATCTGGTGTATGTGTGCAGTGGCGATGAATGTATTGGGTTGGTGGCGCAGTTGTGTGGTGTGTGATTATTGGGAGGAGTGTTGGTGCCTATGATCTTGACGTGCAGTGTCCTCCGTTGGTGTGCTCCACAGTCTCTCTGTTGGTAGTTGTGGTTGCAAAGGATTGTGGGGATGTGTGAGGGTGTGTTATATAGTGCAGTTAGCAGGTTGGTGTGGTGTGTGTCAGGTGTGGGGTATTCAAACTATCCAATGTCGTGTCAGATTCTAGTGGAGGTGATATTTTGACCGTGGCAATTTTGCACCGTCAATGGTTTACCACTGTGCTGATTTGTAGGTTGTAATATGGAGGGCGGGTGTTGTTGGCGTAGAAGTGCTGGTGGTGGGACCATCTCTCACCCGCCTCCGGTCGGCCTGGCGGTGTCGAATTCGTGGCTATATTTGGACGATCTTCAGTTTGTGACTTGTAATACAGCAGTCACTGTACCGCCATCACTGGCGGTCTTTTGGCGGCCGCCAGCGGGCGGTCTTGCAAAAAGACCACCAAACTCGTAATGAGGGCCTCAGTCATTTCTGCAACTTAGATGACAACCCTTGGAGGAAAGCAACCGCTACTACTTGTTTGGCATTATTTGAGGGGATTGTCATCCCTGAGTGCTGCTCAATCCCCTCCCCAAGGTGATCTAGATAATCTGCTGGTGATTAATTTTTATTTAATTTGCAATTATCCTTCCCCAGTCTGCCTTGCAAGGACACATCTTTGTTACTGCATCCAATAATTTGGCGTGTGTTACTTGTAGTCCTTCTGTGTTTTTTGGTGCCTAATCCGGTCAAGCAGCCCAAGTCAGGAGTCCTTGGCATGCCTCTTGGGCAAAACAGTTATTAGTAATTGATTTACATCTGACCAAGTAGAGTAGTAACAGTTCATCGCTAGACCATTGGGATTTTTCATTAATATTGGGAAACTACTTAACTAAATATCCGAGGGTCAAAGGGGAATGGACTGCCACTATGGTACCAGTGGCATCATTTAATTGCCTTAGTGGAGTCTGGAGACCATCCCAGTCTTGCATCACATGACTGAAAGTGTGAGTAGAAACTGAATACAAGACATGGCTCATTTGTGACTTATAAACTATCTCTCATTTGGGAAAAGATGTGGACATTGGAGTGGCACTCAGTATGCCCACACCAGCCCTGGGGACCTTAGATTAGAAGGCTAGAAGGGGTGTAGGAGGGCATTTCTGAGGTGCTAGGGTTACCTGAGTGTGGGTGAAGGAGTGTAGGGAACAGATAAATGAAGAGGAGGTAACCCTGCAAAGAAATCTACATTTTCAGGAGTCTTGTCATCATGAGTATGGGTTACTTTAAGCTATGGATACTTCAAGGTAGGCCTAACCATCAAGTCTTTGTCATATCTCTCTGTCATCCTGTCGTCAGTCAAGTCTTCATTGTATTTTACTTTGGAGTCTGTAACAGGGTAACATCCCCTGACGACGTGAACAATGGATCGGGCCGACAGTATGGTGCCCCGGGGGAACGGAAAAGAGGATTGCGTGCCCTCTTTAGGACTCTAAAGAAGAGAAGGAAAAGTAACAAATGAACATATAAAGGACTTTCAGGAGATCAGTATCAAGAAGTGTGGAAAGTGCACAACCGTAAATAAATATCCTTTTTGGGAAAACTCATGTGAGTTTATCTAATTTTGCCTTAAATAATTTAAGGGAATAAAACCCTCCTAGTTTTGATAAGGACTTCCCTGGAGAAACCTCTTACAGAGTCCTTAATTTGTTCCTTTATTTTTCCCTGGGAGCCTTTAGGACTCCATACCTGGGACTCATGGAGTCTTTTAGATGTCTCCTCATACCACTTAAGATATGCATCTCATTGGTCTTCTGGCTCAACACTTTTCCTTGCTTTCAAAACACCTCTTAAGTGCACTATTTTATCCAAATCAGATAATCCCTCTACCAGAAATCATTTGCAGGTTTCGGATTTTGTGTACTAATGCTATTTAGCCAATTACTTGCATGTTCTGTGCGATAATGCACATACATATAATGCGCTTGGTTCCCTTTTGGTGGGGTGATTTCCATTTATCATTCGCCCCACATAATTCAATTTGTAGCAGACACTTCCACAATAAACACACAAAACGGACTGGGGTTGGGTAATGCTTATGTCTTTTTTCCAGTGGTGTTTCTCACTAAGCAGCAGTACACTAGGTATCACTCTAAACTCAAGGCACAAACACGGTTCATTGTGGGAAGAGAAAGAGGTAAAAAAAGAAGAATATCAGAACACAGGGGGTAGTACAAATATTCTCTATTGAGTCACAATTTCATCATTCAAGGAACTCAACTTTGTCAGAACTATGGGGCCGCTGAACTTGGTGCTCAGATCTGGTTGATGGAAGTAACCTCAATTTATGCCAGATGCACACATTTTCAAAATGTAGAATTCATAGCAACACCCTGTATTTCATGCTCAGACCTTGTATCAGCTATATTTTCACAGTCTGTATCTTACGGCAGATCTTATGTGTTGTACCTTAGGACCTCAAGAACTCAGATCCTAGGGATTTGATCCTAGAATTTAGAACCTAAACTTAGAAACTAGAAACCCTACCTTTATTTGCAAATATCTGAACCTTACATGTACTCACCCTCTTTCCCATGTTTATTCTGGCATCCTGAGTCCAGTGCAGTCGTAGGGCATTAGTGCAAAGTGCAGGCCTGCACCACAGCTAAGTTCTCCAGAAATGACTGACCAGGTGTATTAAGTTGGTTTCCTATTTAGTGTACCGAATGATAGGGGACACTATGCAGATAGTCCAGATGACCCTTGTAGGTATACAGGGGATAAAATAATAATCCCAAATGCTCTCTTTTGTGGTAGTGTGGGCAAGCAGTTTAGGTTTATCAGAGGGTAGTGCTAAGCATTTGTTGAACACACAGAGTCAATAAATGTGATACACTGAAGAAAAAACTCGAGACCAATGTTTAGAAAAATATAGTTATTCTTATAGAATGTTTCAAAACAGAAAAAAAATCAAAAGAAGGTAAGTACTATTGCAGTGTATTCATTTTTGCAGGTAAGTAACAATTCATTCAAATGCGCTTTTACGTGGTAAAGAACCTCCTGTGGGTAAAGTACTTTTACTGCATAGGGGTCTTTGCAGTCGATTCTTGGGGGTCCCATTTAGGTTGTAGGGTGCTAGAGAGGCAAGGTCTCCAGAAACACCAGCAGTTCAGTTTTACCTGCCCTGGGTCATCCAAGTGAAGTGGTGCTGGAGTGCTGGATGGGTCCGGCACCTTGAGCACTGCACATTTGGCCTAGAAGGGGGCCTCGTGGAAACAGGCTGCAGAGGAGGACTTGGACAAGTCTGGGAGCTCCCAAATGGGGAGCTCGGTTAGTGGGGGTCCTGGGAGCAAGGGAACACCGTCAGATGTTGTGGACCCAGGCCATGGAGCTGGGGTGCAGCAAGTTTTGGTCATTGGGCGCTCCTGCTTCAAGGCATGCACAATTCTTGGGTGGACCTGCAAGAAGGGGTCAAAAACAAGGCAGCTGGTCCTCTCCCAGTGATGGCCTCTGCGATACTGATGTCCCTTGAGGGCTTGTCTCTGGTTGCGGCATTTGAATTCAGTCTGGGCTCAAACAAACCTTGGTTGCTGCAAGGGGTCCGGTACCCCAGCTATTGGTGCAGGGCGGCTCTGGTAGGTTCTGGGGTCTTCTCACTTGGCGGGGAGACAGGTCGGTCCTGTTGGAGTTTGGTGACCTCCTCTGGGGTGGCTGCTGCATCAGTGGAACTAGTGGTAAGCAGAATGGTGAACCGGACGTTGCAGTTGGTGACTTCCCAGGGTGCTGAGAAGTGGCTCCTCCACTTCAAGGGTGATGCTGATGGGTTAGGGAAGTGCTAGAGGCCCTCCGAGACTTTTGGAGGATGCACAGCTGCAAGACTAGTCAGGTTGTTGCAATTGTCGGGACAGGAGCAGTAAGCAGGCAGGGTTTTGTACCAAAGTCCACCAGCCATCTGCAGTTCTCGCTCTTCTGGTATCAGGCAGCTACCTAAATACTGAATTTAGGGGCATTTGGGGGAGTGTAGTTTAATAGCCAATCAACTACTTACTCCTGGGGTGACTACACCCCCTATATAGCCACTTCCTGTGGGGAGTGGGCATAACCCTGTCCTAGAATTCCTAGTTCCTCTAAAAACAAAATGGTGGAACCCTTCTTTTGTGTAGCACTTCAGGCTGCCCACCTTAGAGTGTGACTAGCCTCATGGTGAACCACGCCTACCTGCATAGCTAATTTCCCACCTGTCCTGATGCCAAATTGGCCTCAGGGCCAGGGGTGGCAACTCCCAGATCTGGGGTAAGCCGGGGCCGCATAGCAATGGTGGCAGGGTCTTTAAAGTCCCTGCCCCTGGTATGCGATTCACTAGCCATCCTGCTGAAGGAGGTGATACCATCTTGCTCCAGAGCAGGCATTGTTTCTGGCATCTGAGACCTCGGGCTCTCACCTCCAGGGAGTCAGAAACCTGCCTGTGGTGGCAGGCAGGTCGATACCAGTCAGCCAGCACACTAGAGGACTAGTATCTTTTAGGGGACACCTCTAAGGTGTCCTCTGGGTCCATGAAATAATAAATCCAAGACTGGCATCAGTCTGATTTATGAAGATGAGGTGTTTGATACCATATGTTTCAGTGAAGCCATTATGTAGCTGGATAACTTGTGTTGACCATTGCCCAGTACACACCTTAAGATGGCTACCCTCTTCACTTGCAATGTCTACGTAATTGAACTAGACATCACAGGGGCATATTTATTCATGCAGATTTGTCCTTACATCAAACATAATGCTCCCTGACTCAGGGGTTCAAGGCCTGCTGCAGGGGTGACTTACATATGTTAGATGTAGTGACTGGGGCATGGCACACAATGTGTGTGCCATGCCGTATTTTCACTCATGGCCTACCCCATGACACAGACTGTATTGGCAGGCTGTGTGCAATTCGTCCCTTACAGTGGTACAATACATGCTTGAGCCCTCAGGGACCCTCTCTAGTACACAGGCCCTAGGATCTAAGGGTACCATAGGTTCCAGGTGCAAAATAAATGGTTTACAGTCTGCATTCATGGTGATTCCGAAGTGCTGCTTTTGTGCCCCCGGAGCTCGTCCACAGTCTGCAGGTACAGGAGACTGAGAAACATTTTCAGTATGTCCACACAAGTATAGCCGAAAAGTGATCTCTTTGCTCTGTTATGCTATTCAGCTGTGCCATCTACTATTTCCCCCCTTGGAGCATATGATGTCAAATTCAAGCGTGGCAGAAATGGTTAACCTTGTGATAGCACCTATGAAATAATACCTTTTGGCATCTGTGCCATCCTTATCTGTGTACATCTCATTTATTTTGCATCTCTGTGCCCCGTATTTTCGTTTCTCTTCTTTTTAGCCCAGGGTTTCGAAAGTGCAGCTGTCTAAGAGACCTATTGCTGACAATATACACAGGCCCTCATTCCAAGTTCGTTGGAATCAAGGTGTTATTTATCGCACTTCATAAATACTGATATACCAAGGTACATTGTTTATCAGGTGTGATAAATAGCACATATTCCGAGTCTTTGGGCAATAACATGTGGATTTTGGTACTTCATGAACCAAAATCCGCATGGTACAATAAATATTGTACATTTTTCCCCTGTTAACTTTTTACAAGCTTGACCTGTCAAAATTTAATAAAGAGTGAAGTATTTGGCCCACACAGTGATTACTGTGTGTGTTTAATGCCATCCAACTCAGAATTCTGTCCTCTGCATAAACAGGGGTTTGCAAAGAGTTATGAAAACACTGACTCATTCATAACTGGGGGGGCCACAGAGTGGGCTTTGGATCCTCCCCTTTCAGACATTGGCTATCTTCATCAGCCATTGATTTGAGACTTTGTCAATTATGTCTTGAATCAGCCCTAAGGAGTATCCATCGCTCACTTAATGCTATTGGCTGTTTGTCTGTATCTTTACACCTTCACTCAAGTGTTTGTATGGAACTTTTGGAGGTATTACTTTACAACTGTAGCCGTCTTTGTCTTCTTTGCTGGTTCCCTCATGCGTCTCTAATGTGCTAAAGGTTCATGCATTAGCTGATTAAACCCAAGCCTGTTGGTTTTCCCAAAGCTTGTTTTTTGTAAGTTCTTGGGAATCTACTGGCACAGTCTATTGTGTCTCATTGATGAGTTGTTTGGAGTCTGACAATTACTGAATAGGGCAATAAATAAAGCACTTTTTCACACTGGACTGCTGCTTGAGCGCAATCAACCAAGGAATGCTGCACAGCTGACCTGAACAGGCCAGCAAAAATGAGAATGTAACAAGTACATCAGTTATTCTTTATTTCAGCTTTTTATTGCTATGTTTTCAACTACTAACACGAAAGACAAGTTGAGGTAGTTGCTGTGCGGTGCAGTTAACATGGATGTCACTGCCCCCATCTACCCGGATTGCAGAAGTATCCCTGCCTTTGGCATGGTTCAGGAGGCAGACTCCAATGTTTGTCAAAGCATGTGCATGCTGCTCTATCTGGAAGCAACTCTTGACCCACTGTGTACATTCTTCGAGCTCTAAGGTTGAAAAACAGAATTTCCTTTTCAACCCATATTTTTAAAATCCTTCTTTCACAAGATGGGGTCTATTCAACCTGTCCATGAAGAAACAGCAAGTGGCACCCTTGCTTCCTCGCAACCATCATGGTCTCCTCCGCAGTCTGTAATGTTGTCACATCCCAAACTATCAGGGCGGCACAAATTCCTGTAGCCCATGTCCTGCTTTCTCTTTCATGTACTTACTGTTTCACAAAAGGAGCTTGATCTCTCGGTACACACTGGTGATGTGTGTTCCTCCGGTTTAGTTCCTGCATTTTCCTACTTCATCTCATTCAATCCTGCTCCATATGCTTCATATTCTTGCTTCATATGCTAAATTCTAGCCCATCTCCTGGAACCCTTCTAGATCTGATTTTCACCTACTTCCATATGGGTTTTCTGAGTGCAAGGTTCCTCAACAATTCTCTATTTTGGATATCTTGTCTTTCTGGATGTATTTTGTGCCACATTATTTTTTCCTCCAATCTTTGACTCTTGAAGTAAACAATTGTTGCTCTCACGTGATATTCCTAACTCATGCAAAATGGTGGCTACAGGAAGGCATCAACTTTACTTATACAGCTTGAAATAAGAAGGTGTCATGGCTGCATCCAGTTACTTACATTAGGACAATTACATTGCATGGTAGGTTTATAAATGAAGACAGTAGATTGTTGAGTTGTGGCTAGAGAGCACATAGCACATTATCTGTCGGTGTTTGCTATGTCACGTTACTTTCCTGCCCGTGTCCTGAGTACATATGCTGTGATGGAGTGTGTTGGAGAGTGGGGATTCTGCTGAGAGTCAGCTGGGGCCGTAGTAAGGGACAGAATGGAATTCTGGATGCCTGAAACTCATGTTCTGCCAGTCATTGTATGCTATACAATAAATTGTGACAAAGAAGGTGAACTGATAGGAGTATGCTCTAAGTATTGATCGTCGCAAAAGTCCAAAGCCTTTAATAAACTTACAGCCTGCACTGGTTTACCATCAACTGTCACTTGCTGTTGCTAGACCTGACATCCTTAGCGTGGTATTCCCCCAGACCTTTTGCCTTCATCCCTCCTGTTTTGCTGAGTTCGTTTTTGTGGGCTTTAGAACACTGTGCACCTTACCACTGCTAAACAGTGCTGAAGTGCGTGTGCTCTATTCTTCAATCATAGTAAAATTAACCTACAACTAATTGGCACATTTTATTTACTTGTACATCCCTAGAAAATGGTACTACATGGACCTAGAACCTGTTAATTAAATGCTACTACTGGGCCTGCAACACTCATTGTGCCACCCACTAAAGTAGCCTTTTAAAGAATGTCTCGGGCCTGCCACTGCAGCCTGTAGTGCAATTTTAAACTGCCATTTTGACCTGGTAAAATAAATCTTTAGTCAGGCCTAAACCTTCCTTTTTAATATTTCTAAGTCACCCCTAAGGTAACCCCTTAAGGCTCGTAGGGCAGGGTGCATTCTATTTAAAAAGGACATGTGTATTTATGTTTTACATATTGTGGCCCTGAAAAACTCCTCAAATCGTTTTTTCACTGGTATAAGGCCTGTCTCTCCCATTGACTAACACTGGGTTACCTTATTATATTTAATAAGTGATAACCTTAGATTGGGAGCAGATACAGATATGTTGTTAACACTCAAATTAATTGTAATTTAAAATCCTCTTTAATGGTGGAAATGAGTTTTAAGTCGCAATTCTGAAAATGCCACTTTTTCTAAAGTTTGCATTCTGTTGTCCCAATCATTTGTACCTTATGTCAGTGTCCTGACTCACATGACTGTGTATGGCTGTACTGTTAGGGCTTGTGTATTGCTTCCAGACATTAACACCAGTAACACAAAGGGGGCTTAGGTGTGGACAGGACAGGCCAGTGATGCTGGAACAATTTTCAGAGGTGGTGTACAGCCATTAATGTTATATCACTGAAGTAATAGTTTCTGTGAGTGATCCAGGCATCAAACAAAAAGTGTAGAAAATGTACTACACAGATTGAGCAGGGAAGTTGTAAGGGTGTGCCTTTGAAGCCAGTGTTGCATTCTGAAGCACTGGTGTGGCAGAACAATGTAATTTACTGGCAACACATTTTCCATTGAAATATCCACTAAATGTATATAGACGTGTGGTTTTCATGCTAAAACAATTGTCAGGTCGGCTCTCATTGTACCAGTGAAGCTGCTGGGTTTGGGCAGCAGCATCACCTGAATTGTGGGGAACTGAGTTTGATCCCACACCATGTGATAACTGTCGGCCTAATCTGTTTCCGGCCAGCTAACAGCATCTCACCTCTGCCCAAGAGCAGGGTTGATTTGCAGCAAGCGGGCGCATGACATTATGACTTCACAGGGAAATTGTGGTGAATAAGATCTCATGCTTTTCTCTCAGTTACATTGGTCTCACACATGCCAAGACAAACAGAAGCTGGGAATGGTTCAATAAGATTTATTGGATCAGCTGGTCTTAGATAAAATAACATGAAATGCAATAATTAGGATGATAAAACATACTAGAAGCACAATGGTGACAAGAAAAGTCCCACCATACTGTCACTATACAGGATGTGCGATTCCTACCTATGCCACTGATGTTCTATGTTAGAGTACAGCAGGATAAGCCCTAATCCACCCTTCAGGACCCCCCCAGGAAGACATAATTCCCTATACTTGAGTATGAAAATAGTGAAGGAGCCTGTCGTCTATTGAGACACCATCCCCATAGTTCCCGGGACCCAGTAGTCTCAGCAAGTAGCTGTTTCAAAGTCAGACAGCATGCAGTAGTGGCCATCTGGCTGGAACCTCCCTCTAATGTGCATGTGACAGTGAGATGTTTTTATAATAAAACAGCTGGTGTTCTGAAAAAAGTGTCCCCCATGTAAAAATATGCATGTTTCTGTAAGAGTAAAAGAATGTTGTGCTAAGAAATGTAACTGCTTTCCTAATCTAAAGGACAGCAAGATAAAGGAAAAAAAAACATCACCACAAATGCAATTGTTTCTAAAAGAATAAAATGAAAGAAAATTAAACGTTACTAGGCTAAAGGGCACAAGCAGCAGGGATAGTTGCTAAAATAACGTGTCCATTGACATTGCTAAAATGGCTCCACAACACTAGGTAGTACACAATTGATAAGGTGTGGAAAGTGGGTTTCAGTGACTATTTTTCATTTGCGCATCACCATGTAAAATGCCTTGATTTGTTTTAATCCTATTAAAATCTTTGAATTCATCACACTTTAGAATTACAAAAAATGTGCTTCAATTGTGCCTTCCTAATTGCAGATATATTTTGACATATGTTTATAGTTAATTTACAGGTGTTTACATTCTGTTGTGTGTTAGAACAAAAAGGCATCCTTCAGCCTTTCCTTTCACACTCTATGTACCCCAGCAAGCTTGTCACCTTGGACAATTTTTCAAAATCCACTAATTGTGCCATTAGGGGAGGAAAAGTAACCACCAGTTTCATTGTTAAGGGAATAAGCATCAATCTGTCAGAATATATAGCCTGACATTTGACCTTTGTCTTTAAACATAAAGTACATGTGACAAGATAACCACCAAATGTAATGGCATTTACATTGCTCACTCACCTTTTGAACTTCAGCATGGTTATTTTGGGGGTGCTGCAGCACCTCACACCCGTAGGATGGGCCATACTAGCAGGATTTCTGGGAATTGGCTGTACCCAGACCCACTTGGACTTCAAAGGTTTTTGCCTCCTGCAAACACAAAGAAATCTGACATCAGGCCTGCCATGTCTTTCGTCTCACCCAGACAGTTATTGGCCTTGACAGGGTAAGAACTTTCCAGAATCAAATGTGGGGGTAGGACAGGGAGTTCCTCGCACAAAGGCTGATACAGGTATACAGATCTACTCATCCGAACACTCCTTGACCTTTGGACATTAAAGAAGGACTGCCCTGCTGCCAGAGGACTGCCCTCCTGCTTGAAGAACTGCCTTACTGTCTGAGAAAGAAGATTGGACCTGCTAGCTTTCATCCCAGGCTAACCAGAGTGAATCAAAATGTCAGTTGAAAGCATGAAGCAAATGGTTCTGTGGGTCTCAATCACACCTTCCCACGAAGTTACAGTACACTCCAATATTGAACATCTACATAGATCACAATTTATTATCCCTCCGGTAAAGGCTCAACATGGATCCCCAGTTTGGCTTGACTTAGACGCCTTAGACAAGTGACCGCATTAGAGGAAGCAGCTATGTGTTATTCCCAATTCAATTGGTGTTTTGCGGATGAGGGACATCCTGTGAGTGGGGATCCTTGTTTAGCTCATCACGAGACGTCAACATGTCGAGGATAGACACAGCTAAGAGGTGTTATGTCAGATAAGACCCAGAAAAATGAATTTGTGGGTCCAAACGTTGACACTGGAGTTGGGCTTCTCCGGTAGGAATAGAATCAAGTTCTCAATCGTATTGAAATTTTGGATAGCCCTGAATAAAAATATGCATCATATTTTACCTATTTCACTACTGCACCTATGAGCACTGCGCCGTCTGCGCTCTTTTGATTTATTAAGCACTTACTGGATGAATAATAAATTGTGATCAATGTAGACGATCAATATTGAAGGCCTCCCTGCAACTGCCCATCTAACCTGCTGCAACTGGACGTGCCTGAACCTGCAACTGGACCTGCCTGAGCCCTGTTGGCCTCTACTAGAGTTTGACTCTGACCACCATGAGCCGCTACTATGTCCTGGACGCTTGGATGGCACCAGAGTGAACTCCTCCTAAAGAAAAGGTGAAAATCCTGAAGTTTGGGCTCCCCGCAAACGGGCCATTTTGTACCAAGACTCTGCCGCCTGTGACGGCCACCATTGTGCAGTTCTGGCAAACCCTGCTCTTCCCTCCATCAGCGACTACTAGTGATGACCAGCAACACAAGAGACTGGCAACGCAAAGCTTCAGCAATGACTGTCCACAGCATTCAACTTGCTCTGAGTGCTACAGTGATGACTTTCAGTGACTCTAGACATACTGCTCAGCCTCCTGTTCGCCACCTCCTCCACCACAAACAAACTCTTTGCCCCAAACTTTTGAAAGTAACTTTTTAACAGGGCTAACCTGCTCCATGTATCCAACCCGCACTCCATCCCAGTTGGTCTTAACTTGGGATATTCCCCTATTCTATCATGACCAGAAGACTGTGAGTGGCACTTTGTGCTTTTAGGTGCTATTTTCGCTTACAACTTTAATACTGAATATCTCTGGTTCTAATGAATTTATGTTGTGGTAGTTTCATTTAATTTATTAATTGTACTCTATTTTTCTAAATTGGCTTTGGATTTTTCTTGTGTCGTGCTTTCACTTTATGACTGTTTGCATGTTGCATAAATACTGTACACATTGCCTCTAATTTAAGCCTGGCTGTTTTGTGCCAAGCTTCTAGGGAGTTAAGCACAGGTTATCGACAAAGGGTTTAGATGTTGTCTGAGTTAGGCTTCCACCCCCTCAACCAAAAGCCCAATGTCTTACAGCTGCTATTAGCTTTTTATCTAGTGCGCTTCTACTCCAGCTGCCCATGCAACCACCTGCCAACAGCCTCCCATAAACATCTCCAACAGCCTACAACTGTCCACCATCTGCACCCGTTGTATACACATTTTTACGTCAGCTGCCATATCAGCTCTATAGGCTTGCCCAACACTCCTGTCCCTCTACACAGCATCTGTCCACTGACATTAAAGCCCTCTGAATACATAATCATCTTTACAGCTGAACCTCACTGAGTGATGCTTTTTCACAACGCTAAGTGGCTACTTGCAAACTGCATTATTTCTGGTAAGCCCTATGAGCTGCTATAAGCCCACTATTGCCAGCTGTTCACTCCTCTCATTAGTCTAGCTGAGACAGAGCTTTGACAGTTTTTTGTCTCATGTAGTAAAAATAAATTGTAAATTAAACATATATACATGTGTATTGATACATATATGTGTGTGTGTGTGTGTGTAAATGCATTTTTACATACATAGAGGAGGCTGAGGTCAGACCTCTTCACCCCCTTGTCTGTTCAACTGTCATCCACCTTTGCTTTCCCCCACCAAAACATACACCATAACATACAACTTGGGGCGGTCCACTTCAGCCACTGGCTCTGTTGCTCTGTGAGTGACAACATTTTACATTATCACGTGCACATATGGTCTACTTTGCTGATGCTATTTTCTTTTTATTATTTGGCCTTTTCAGGGTCAAGTTTGCACTAGCACATGCATCTCGCTTGTAAGACTCTGTTGTGTACAGTAAAGGGTGTGGAGCCCGCCTGTCACTTACCATTTGGTGGCACTCTGATTTACAGTCTCGTACTTTGTCACTGGAGGCCTGCCATCATTTCCGTTTGTCTGTGTGGAGCAGTGACCAAGCACTGATTGATTCAACTTAATCAGTGCCTGTCCGCTGCTCCTGATGTGATTGAGGTACTATTTTGTTCTTTTTAACCTCTAGTGCCCTGCTAACAGAAGGCGTGTTACTGTCAAAAACGTGCCCAGCAGACAAACAAAATTGCAAAGTTATACTTTTTATAGCTAACTTTCTTTTATTTTGCCAAGTCGTCTTTTCTCACTTTGCACTCATGTTTTCATTTGTTTTTGCCCCTGAACGCAGTTCTCAAAAGATGACGAATATCTTGTTCTAAATATTGCAAAGCAACATTGTTTCTTTATTATGTCTAACTTCTGAAATTATGCTTTAATACATAATCATGCAGTACACCCCAGTCGACCCCACTACAACCCACCCCACCTCACCCCATACCAATCCACCCCAGTTCAATCCACTCCAACACACCCCACACCAATCTTCCAAACCCACCTCAATCTAATATGCCCCTCTCCAATCCAAAACAATCTACACCACTCAAAAAGAATTTGTCCCACTCCAAACCAAAACAATCTGCCCCGTTCCAATCTACCCCACTCCAATCTAAAACAGTCTGCCCCACTTCAATCCAAAAAATATACCCCACTACCATCTACCCCAATCCAATCTGCTCCATTCCAATCCAAAACAATCTACCCCACTCCAGTCTGTCCAGTCCAAAACAATCTTCCCCACTGCAATCTCATGCACTCCGATCCAAAACAACCTGCCCCACTCCAGTATTCCCCCCTGGAATCCAAAACAATCTGCCCCACTCCAATCTGCCTCATTCCAGTCTACCCCACTTTAATACAAACCAATCCGCTCACTCCAGTCTACCACGCACCAATCCAATCCACCCCTCTCCAAACAAATCCGCCCCACTCCAATCCAATCCAATCCACCCTACTCCAATCCATACCACTCCAACTCAATTGAACCCACTCCACTCCAAATCCACCCCAATCAATTCTACTCCACTCCAGTCCACTATACTCCACCCCACCCCAATCCAATCGACCGCACCCCTATCCAGTCCACCTTACCCCTATCAAATGCACCCCAGTCAATCCACCACACTCAATCTAATCTACCACATTCATTCCAATCCACCCAACACTAATCCACCCAACCATAACCCACCCACCCTAATTCACTCAACTAAATCCAATCAACCCCACGTAATCCAATCCACCCCACTCAATCCAGTCTACCTAACTCCAAACAACTCACCCCAATCTGATCCATCCCAATCCGATCCTCCAATCCAGTCCACCCCACTCCAGTCCAGACCACTCTAATCCAATTCACCCCACTCCACCCCAGACCAATCCTCCCACTCAAATCCAGTCCACCCCACCCCAGTCCACTCCACCCTATTTCAGTCCACTGCACCCCACTCCAATCCACCCCTCTCTACTTAAATCCACCCCACTCTCCCCAATCCAATCCACCCTATCCCAGTTCAGTCCACCACATTCCAGTCCCTCCAGCCTATCCCACTCCAATCCAGTCCACTACAGTCCAATCCACCCCAATCCAATTGACCCCACCGCAATCCAGTTTCCCCATTGGTGCAAGGCAGTCCCTTGTGCGCCAGCACAGGGCGGAAAGTCAGGAGTGTACCATATTCCTTAAAAACAGTGCATTCCTGCCCTTTCCTAGTGACACAGTGCAGACCAGCAAGGTGACTTGCTGAGCTGCACTGGACCACTTTCTCTTAATAATGCTACTAAGTCTTCATGTTGCAGTAATTCAAAGCCAAAAGTACCTTATGTTTGGGTCATTAAGAATAATATTTCCCTGTAATGTGCGTTAAAACTATTATTTACATTAAATACACCTGCCGGCTAGGAAACAACCTTCACTGTTCTTTTAAAATGAAAGGGAATGGTTAATTTGTTTTTAGTTTTACTTTTTTATTGCAAGCATAGGACCGCCATGTTTAGGAAGCATGTTTTCTTTTTGATGTTGGTTGGTATCTTCTTGCAATAAAACAAATGAAAAAATAACCATCACACCACCCTTCCCAGGTCAGACTGTTGTATAGCCATTTTAGTGATGTCTCCAGGCACGTTATTTTAGCACCTAGGCTTGCCGCGTGTGCCCTTTAGCCCAGTTACATTTTATTCTGCTTCATTTTTATTATTTCAGAGTCGGACACATTTGTGGTTTTGTTTTATTTTCTTTATCTAGTTGTTTTTTCTCCTAGGAAAGCATTGCGTTTTTTAGCACGGCATTCTTTTCCCTTTGTGCTTTCCTCAAGGCTGTAGCAAGATAGGGTTGCCGGCAAAGTGGTACACTGCATCTCCAACATTCACAGAAACACACACATCCTTACGTGGGGACATTTTCTAAGAACACCAGCTGTTTTATTATAAAAACAATTCTCTGTCCCATGCATGTTAGAGGGAGATTCCAGCCAGATGACCACAACCACATGCTGATTGAATTTTCTAGAGCTGCTTGCTGAGACTACAATTTCCCTGGCCTACATAGGGATGGTGTCTCTGTAGGCAACATGCTTCCTTGTTCAGGTATGGGGGATGATGTCTTCCCGGGGGGAATCCTGAAGGGCAGATTAGAGTTTATCATGCTGTGCTCTAACATAGCTTAGGTAGGAACTGTATGTATTACGCATAGTGACAGTATGGGGGGGACTTTCCTGTGTTAAACGTTTCTTGTCACCATTTTGCTTCCAGCATGTTTCATCATTCTAATGATTGCAATTCATGCCATTTTAAGATGCAGTTGTTTCAATAAAGCTCATTGAACCATTTTCTGCCACTGTTTGTCTTTGAGAGTAATGTAACTGAGAGAAAAGGAGGAGATCTGATACACCACAATTTCTCTGAGAAATCATTAGGTCACGTGCCCAGTAGCCACAAATCATCCCTGCTCTTCGGTAGAGATGAGGCGCTACTAGTTGGTCTGAAACTGATTAGGCCAACAGTTGTCACAAGGGGTTGGATTGGACTCAGTTCCCCACAATTCAGGTGATGCTGCTGCCCGAATCCAGCAGCCTCATTAGGATAATGAGAACCCACGCTACAAGACTTATTCTTTTTTCCAGTGCTTATTTTATAATATGTGGTCATGTCTATAAAACTAGTCTTCCTCTGTTAGCTGCTAATAAACTACTAGAATTACAAATATTATCTGTTTAGCATGACCTGGACAGGCAGTATCCCTGATTCTTTGGAGACTATCATTCAAACTCGCAATTATATTACTTTTAGGGTCTGATGTGTCTTGTACATGTGGCACACTCATAAGGATATTCCTTGTTTTAAATTCAATATTTTTGCCTTACTTTTAAATATATGTGTGCTTATGTATTACGGCCATTTAGGTGCCACCTCAGACTATGGCCCTCATTCTGACCTTGGTGGTCGGCGGAGAGGCGGCGGTCGGACCGCGAACAGACCAGCGGTCAAAAAAATGGCATTCTGACCACGGCGGTCACCGCCGCGATCGACTGCCACTTCCCCACTCCGACCGCCACGGCGGTCATGACCGCCGGGCTGGAGTTTGCGCACTCCGGCCCGGCGGTCGTCCCAAGACCGCCAACGGTATCATGACCCTGCTTACCGCCGCGGTTTCTGGCGGTCGGGAACCGCCATGCGAACCATGGCGGTAGGCACTATCGGGGCCAGGGAATTCCTTCCCTGGCACTGATAGGGGTCTCCCCCACCCCCACTACCCCCCACGAGTCCTCTCCCCACACCCTCCACCCCCCTGCCACCACCCAGAGGTGGTACGAACCCCCTCCCCACCCCCACCCCCGACATGCACATACATGCACCCCGACATGCACACACCCCCTACACACACACATACACAACGGGGACACATACCCGCACACATACATGCAGACATGCGCACCCGCCGAACTGCACACATTACCCATAGACACAGCAGCACCCCCCGCCCGCATACACGCACTCACACACCCCCTCTACACACTCACACGCACACCCCCATGCACGCACACATCACACAACACCCTCCCACCCCCTCCCCTAACGGACGATCAATTTACCTTGTGCGTTGGTCCTCCGGGAGGCGACGGGAGCCATGGGGAGGTGACCGCCAACAGAAGACCACCACACAGATATGTGGGTCGTAATTCTGTGGGCGGTGTTCTGCTGGCGTGGCAGTGGAGGTTGACCAGTCTTCACTTTCCCGCCGACCGCCAGTGTGGCTGCTGGCGGTTTCCCGGCGGAACGCTCCCAGCGGTCGAAATACGCACAGCGGCATACCGCCGCAGTCGGCGGTCTTCACCGTGGCGGTAACTCAGCGGTCTTGCGAAAAGACCGCCAAGGTCAGAATGAGGGCCTTTATGTTTTCCGCTTTTTCAAAAAAAAATCACGCCTCCCGTCATACCTGGTGCTTCTCTTGATTTGGATATAAACTCCTTTTTTTATATTTTGGTACCTGTTATGTACCTTCCCCGTGTAGTATACATGCCACTGTGCTAATATTTTAAGTGATGTACTAGTTGCACCACGGTTCACTACAGGCCTTGAAAAATCATAAAAATGTTACTAGACCTGCAGGTTGAGTAACTTGAATACTCTACTCGATCATAACTGTAATGTACTTGACCCGTAGATGGGTCTCAAATTGTGTGATCCTAATCAAGTCCTTTTGTTTACAGTCAGCTTTTTCTTCATTGTCACATATGAGTGTGCCTTCAACTATGTGAGCTCAGCATTTCTGCTGTATAAAAAACCTTCTTTGTTTGATTAAATAGACTAAACGTTTGCTCTGTGTATAAAAATAATCTAGCCCACATATAGGGAACATATGATCCATCACTTGTCTTTTAGGTTGCTAATAGCATTGTGTCAGAGTGTTTCTCAGGAGTGTTTTTCAGTTTATCTTTAAACGCTCACTTTCAATAAATATATTACTAAAGCATGATGTGGTTGCACACAGTCATTTACAAACATAACATTTCCAAGAAATGTCCAAAAACTTTCCAACTAACTTGCAGCTTTACTGATAAAACTATATAATGTTTTAAAATTCTGTGGAAATTGGGTTTCTGAAAACATATTTAGTTTTTGCACGTAACCAAGTAAAGTGTTCTGATTTGTTTTCATCCTATTAAAATATGTTTTTTTCATCACATGGTTGTACAAACAATGGGCTTTCACACCTACTGAAATATATTTTGGAAATGTTTGTACAGTTGACTTAGCTATTAAATGTTGTGTTTTAGGAAAAACCTGAAAAAATCCTGAAACTCTGCAGTGAGAAGGAAAATTAATTGTAAGTCAAACTGACTTTTAACCTCTGTCTCTGAACACATAGCAAATGTGATAAGAACAAGGTTTAAAGACATCCTTACCTTTCCTGTCTTTTATGTGACGGTCCACTTTCTGGTTGTGAGTGTGGTCCTTTGCAGGTGTTACTGGGTCCTTCAAAAATCCTTTCTAGTCACCATTGCTGCTATACTAATTTCTGAATCCCTTCTCGTATTTCTTCCAGCTTCAAATATTTTATTACAAGACTGGAGGCCCATATTATGAAGTTGTTTCTTGCCTTTAATGTAGTAACAGCCAAGATTTAACATACCACAGTTCCCATGAAACATTGAGAAAAGAACTACACGCAATGATGTCACAATGCCACCCCACCATTCACCAGTAAGATAGCCTCTGATCCTCTTCTTGCTGCTCGAAGTCAAGATCTGTAATATTTCTCTTCTTACAGTTATTATTAGATGTGCTGATTTTCCTTCCATTTGAATGTTTTACGCAAAGGTTTATCGTATTTTTCACAGGCCCCCATGTTTCTTTGTTCCACCCACCCTCACCCTGCTCAGGTCTGTTTTTCCAACTTCCCATAGTGGAGTATGCACACCGAGGGAGATTAATTTATATTCAGGCACTACCATCTCTGTTGCACATTCACTATTTGTTCTACTCATAAGGGGTTCCAGCATGGCTACTCATCCTAAAAAGCCTGCTTCAATTGCTCCCCTTAAGTGGTGCTTCCTCAAGAGAGAGCAAATTACAGGGTTTGTGAAACAAAAATACACCCACAAGCCTATTATAGCACAAAATGCTGCTCTATTAGGTTAGGGTTATAGTGTTTCATTATATACAACTTCTAAGCTATACTATTGTTAATGCATAATCAAAAGCTGATATCTCCCCTCCCTTAAAACCCTAACTTATGCGCCATTCGTCATTCTAAACTCTATGAGCCTGTCTTTTTCCTTAATGTTGTGCCCTACCTTTTCCTTGCACTGAAGTCTCCTTTATAAACCCCCAGGCCCCTTTATAAACCCCCAGGCCCCTAAACTCAGTTTCTTCAAGTTCTTCCAGAGGTAATCGCCGGCCTAGCTATGGATAGGCCGAACTTTACTCTACTTTAATCTCCATATGGACGATCCATGTGATAATGTCTCCAAAACACTATTCCACAACATGGCCTCTCTACAGTTGTCTCAGCTAGTAGCAGGCTCATGATAAGGGCCACACCATTGACCTTGTATTTAGCAATATTAGGAACGTACGAGTCCAAACCCCTCTCCCCCTGACCTGGTCCGATCATTTCCTCATTCCTCTTATCTTACCCATTTTTTCTTCTCCTGGCCCTCCTCCCCCGGATAAGCAATTGGATAAGCCTGGGTCAAAATTCAACCTGAAGAATTGGCTAGAGATCCTGAAAGTGACCAAGCCTGATTCCCCAGTGACTGTTGACCTAGCCGCCCACCATTTTAATGAGTGGCTGGCCAACTCATTGGATAATGTTCATCCATCAAGGTTCAGCAACCCCCATAAATCTCCTTGGTTCACTGCTGATCTACTATCTTGAAAGGAAAAATTGTAAGCACCTAGAAAGAAAATTGAGGAAGACTTATGTTAGACCTGACAGCCTTAGGGTGGTCACCCCTAACTTTTTGCCTGCCTCCCTCCACTTTTTGCACACTGTTTTTGCTGGCTTTTAGACTCTGCGCACTTTTTCACTGCTAACCAGTGCTAAAGTGCATATGCTCTCCCCTTTAAACATGGTAACCTTGGATCATACCTGATTGGACTATTTAATTTACTTATAAGTCCCTAGTAATGTGCACTATATGTGCCTAGGGCCTGTAGATTAAATGCTACTAGTGGACCTGCAGCACTGGTTGTGCCACCCACTTAAGTAGCCCCTTTTTGTTGTCTCATGCCTGCCATTGCAAGGCCTGTGGGTGCAGTTTCACTGTCACCTCGACTTGGCATTTAAAGGTACTTGCCAAGCCTAAACCTCCCCTTTCTCCACATATAAGTCACCTCTAATGTGTGCCCTAGGTAACCCCTAGAGCAGGGTGCTGTGTGGGTGAAAGGCAGGACATGTACCTGGGTAGTTTACATGTCCTGGTAGTGTAAAACTCCTAAATTTGTTTTTGCACTACTGTGAGGCCTGCTCCCTTCATAGGCTAACATTGGGACTGCCCTCATACAGTATTGAAGTGGTAGCTGCTGATCTGAAAGGAGTAGGAAGGTCATATTTAGTATGGCCAGAATGGTAATATAAAATCCTGCTGACTGGTGAAGTTGGATTTAATATTACTATTCTAGAAATGCCACTTTTAGAAAGTGAGCATTTCTTTGCACTTAAATCTTTCTGTGCCTTACAATCCACGTCTGGCTGGGCTTAGTTGACAGCTCCTTGTGCATTCACTCAGACACACCCCAAACACAGGGTACTCAGCCCCACTTGCATACATCTGCATTTTGAATGGGTCTTCCTGGGCTGGGAGGGTGGGGGGCCTGCTCTCACCCAAAGGACTGCCACACCCCCTACTGGGACCCTGGCAGACAGGATTGAACTGAAAGGGGACCTGGTGCACTTCTTAGCCACTCTTTGAAGTCTCCCCCACTTCAAAGGCACATTTGGGTATAAAACAGGGCCTCTGCCCTACCTCATCAGACATTTGCTGGAGAAGAAACCTGAACCAGAAACTACATCCTGCCAAGAAGAACTGCCTGGCTGCTCAAAGGACTCACCTGTCTGCTTTCTACAAAGGACTGCTGCCTTGCTGTTGGCTTGCTGCCTTGCTGAACTCTTGTCTGGCTGTGAAAGTGCTCTCCAAGGGCATGGATAGAGCTTGCCTCCTGTTCCCTGAAGTCTCAGGACCAAAAAGACTTCTCTTTTTCACTTGGACGCTCAGTGCGCCGAAATGTTCGGCACACAGCTTGTTCTGCGGCGAGAAAAACGCTGCACACCGACGCTGATCGACGCAACGCCTTTGGGACGACCGGAACTTCGACGGACGGCCTCGCAAGGACAACGCTGCCCGACTTCCAGAGGAGAAATCGTCGCGACGCCTGCCGTGAGATCGAAACTTCGACGCGCAGCCCCGCAGAACGACGCGCAGCCGGAAAACAAGCAGGAAAATCCACGCACAGACCCGGGACATCTGGTAATCCCCGCGATCCACAGAAAGAGACTGTCCGCGTGCCGGAAAACGACGCATGACGTCCCCACGTGGAAAATAACGACGCAAGTCCGTGTGTGCTGGGGAGAAATCGACGCACACACCATTTATCCACGTATCTCTTCTTCTGTGGCCCTCTGAGGAGATTTTCTACTCCAAACCAGGTACTTTGTGCTTGAAAGAGACTTTGTTTGCTTTTTACAGACTTAAGACACTTTATATCACTTTTCAGTGATATCTCTACAAATTCACATTGCAACTTTATTCGTTTCGACCTACAATTATCCTGATAAATATTATATATTTTTCTAAACACTGTGTGGTGTATTTTTGTAGTGCTATATTGTGGTATTGTATGATTTATTGCACAAATACTTTACACATTGCCTTCTAAGTTAAGCCTGACTGCTCGTGCCAAGCTACCAGAGGGTGGGCACAGGCTAATTTTGGATTGTGTGTGACTTACCCTGACTAGAGTGAGGGTTCTTGCTTGGACAGAGGGTAACTTGACTGCCAACCAAAAACCCCATTTCTAACATTGGTGATCAGCGGTGAGGATAGGACTTGTGTTTGTGCAGTGACATACAGTAGCTAAGTATTTCACTACCTACCCACAGTTGAAGGTCAACTTGATTTTTATCTCTTTTTGCAAAATTCGATTTTTTTCCTGACAATTTTCAAAAACTAAAACCTCACTCAACATGTCTCTGACTGGGTCTCAAATGGGAGACTTTGACCTAGTCCTGTTGGATACATATACGGTCAAACAGCTAAGAGGGTTCTGCAGGGCAATGAGGGTACCCACCCAAGGGGCCTCCAAAAAGGAGGACTTTCAAGTGGCGCTGAGGGCCTGGGCAGAAGCCCATTTAGAAGAGGATGATGAGGAAGAGGATCCAGAAAATGGCCCCCCAGAGGATTTGTTGCTATCTGTGGATGATGTTACCACTGCAATTGTGTCCCCTTCCAGACCAGGGAGCAGTGTCTCTGTGCAAAGCCTGACCGCAGAGTAGAGGAGAGAGGAAAGGGAGTTCCAATTGCAAATGGCAAAACTGAAAATTGAGGCTCAACAGGAGGAAAGAAGGGCTGAGAGAGAAGCCAAGCAAGCTGAGGCTGAAAGAGCAGCCAAACAGATTGTAGCTGAAAGAGAAGCCAAACAAGCTGAAGCTGAAAGGGCAGCCAAACAAGCTGAAGCTGAAAGAGAAGCCAAACAGGTGGAAGCTGAGAGAGCTTTGGCTGAAAAGAAGCTATTGTTGGCTCATGAACTGAGTCTCAAGGAGCTGGAGATCAAGGCGAGACAGTCTGAATCCAGCAATAATGGTGGCAGCATACAGACAGGACCTGCTGGAGAAAAGAAGGTTCCTATACCCAAAAATGTGGTGCCCAGTTTTGTGGTGGGAGATGACATAGATAAATGGTTAGCTGTTTATGAAGTTGCACTAAGGACTCATGAGGTTCCTGAGGGGCAATGGGGGGTAGCTATGTGGGGTTATGTGCCGCCATTGGGGAGGGACACACTTCTCACATTGGATCAACCTGATCAAAACACATACCTACTTCAGAAAGCCACTTTACTTGCCAAGTTTGGGCTGACCCCTGAGGGATACCGTCAGAGGTTCAGGGACAGCACCAAACAAACCACACAAACATGGGTAGATTTCTTTGACTTTTCCAGTAAGGCACTGAATGGATGGGTGCAGGGCAACAAAGTAGATAATTATAAAGGGCTATATGACTTGATTCTGAGAGAGCATATACTCAATGTTACCTATACAGAGTTGCGCCAGCACTTGGTAGATAGTAAGCTGACTGATCCCAGGAAGCTTGCTGAGGAGGCGGACCTCTGGGTTAGCACCAGAGTGTCCAAAAAGGTACCTGGGGGGACACCCACAAAGGTGGTCAGGGTTCCCAACAGAAGAAAGAGGGGGGAGATAAACTTACAGATAAGGAACTCGCAAAAGGCCCCCAAAAGAATTCCCAGGGAGGGGGTGGCAACCATTCCTTTTCCAGATTTGGGAAAAAGCCAGGGGCTTATGACAAAGCAGGGAGATCCAACCCCAAATGTTTAGAGTGCTACCAATATGGTCACTATAAAGGCGACCCCCAGTGCTCCAAAAGGGCACCGTCCACTACTGGACAGACACCTGGGTTGACTAGTGTAGCGCTCGGGGGGGAGATGGACCCAGATAGCTTTGGGGAACAGGTAGAGATTTCCCTAGTGTCCCTGGGAGAAGGAGAAATGGTGCCCAAAGCCCACATGCCCCAAAATACTTCCAAGTACAGGCAGTGGGTCACCGTCGATGGGCAGAAGGTGGAGGCTCTGCGTGACACAGGAGCCAGTATGACTACTATCAAGATTCAGCTGGTGTCAACAGAGCAGATAGCACCTAATACATTCCACCAGGTCATAGTAGCTGACAATCGTGAGAGTCACCTACCGGTGGCTCTGGTTCCCTTTGAGTGGGGGGGGGTCACTGGTACTCTGAAAGTAGCTGTGAGTCCTGCCATGCCTGTAGATTGTCTGTTAGGCAATGATCTTGAGCATACTGCTTGGAAAGAAGTAGAGCTCAGATCTCACCTGGAGATGTTAGGGTTACCTGAGTGGGTCTGCATGACCACACGGTCCATGGCTGACCGAGAGGGAAGTCAAGGGCATCTGGAGCCTGGAACAATGGCCCAGAGAGCTGCCAAGAGGAGGGGCACGGGGCGTGGGAAACCGGTCCCAGAAGTTCCCGCAGTGGTTGACAGGGCTCCTGAGGAGGAGGCTCCCGAGCCAACTGTGGAAGACATTGCCACCCTAGGTGACCTTCCTGAGCTTGCTGGCTGGCAAGTTGAGGGTGGACCCACTAGGGAGGAATTCTGCAAGGCGCAGAAAGAATGTCCCACTGTTGAGGGTCTGAGGAAGCAAGCCTCAGACCAGGCAGCAGATGAAGCATCTGGCGATCACCACCTATATTGGGAGAATGATCTCCTCTACAGTGAGCCTAAGGTTCCGGCCATGGGGTCAGCGCGTGTGCTGGTGGTCCCCCAGTGTTACCGAACCTTCCTACTGGGTCTGGCTCACGACATTCCCTTGACAGGACATTTGGGGCAAGGCAAGACCTTTGACAGGCTTGTCACCCACTTTTATTGGCCCAGAATGAGGACAAACTCAGATTAGTAATGTAGATCTTGTCCTACCTGCCAGGCCAGTGGTAAAGCAGGGAAAAGGGTTAAAACTCCCCTGATTCCACTTCCTGTCATTGGCACCCCCTTTGAAAGGGTGGGCATCGACATTGTTGGTCCCTTGGACCCCAAAACTGCCCTAGGCAACAGGTTCATCCTGGTTTTGGTAGACCATGCCACCCGTTACCCAGAGGCAATCCCTCTGAGGACCGTAACTTCACAGGTGGTGGCCAGAACTCTGATGGGGATATTTACCCGTGTGGGATTCCCAAAGGAGATAGTGTCTGACAGAGGCACTAACTTCATGTCTGCATACATGAAGTCTCTGTGGGATGCGTGTGGTGTAACCTACAAGTTCACCACACCCTATCACCCCCAATCTAATGGTCTTGTGGAGAGATTCAACAAGACCTTGAAAGGCATGATTGGTGGCCTCCTTGAGGCCATGAGGCGTAAGTGGGACGTCCTCTTACCATGCCTTCTCTTTGCTTACAGAGAGGTCCCCCAGAGGGGGGTGGGATTCAGTCCCTTTGAGCTTCTCTATGGGTACCCTGTCAGGGGACCCTTAAGCATTGTCAAGGAGGGGTTGGAGAAAGCTCCAAAGGCGCCCCCTCAGGATGTGGTCAGCTACATGTTGGCCCTCCGCAACCAGATGACCCGCTTCTGGAAAGAGGCCCAAAGTAACCTTGAGGCCAGTCAAGAGGTAATGAAACACTGGTATGACCAGAAGGCCACCCTGGTAGAGTTTCAACCTGGAGACAAAGTGTGGGTAATGGAGCCAGTAGAGCCTAGAGCTCTCCAGGACCGCTGGTCTGCCCCATTTGAAGTAAAGGAGCGGAAAGGGGAGGCCACTTACCTAGTGGACCTCCAAACCCCTGGGAACCCCCTAAGGGTGCTCCATGTCAACCGACTAAAGGCTCACTTTGAGAGGTCTGAGGTCAGCATGCTTCTGGTCACAGATGAAGGAATGGAAGAGGAGAGTGAACCTCTCCCCGACCTCCTCTCTGCCCAAGAAGGTGATGGGTCAGTGAAAGGGGTCATTCTCTCTGACTCCCTGACTCTAAACCAGAAAGGAGACTGCTATGAGCTGTTGGAGCAGTTCTCCCCCCTGTTCTCCCTTACTCCTGGACTGACCCACCTCTGTGTTCATGACATTGACACCGGTGACAGTCTCCCTGTGAAGAACAAAATTTACAGGTTATCGGATAAGGTGAAAGCCAGCATCAAGGAGGAGGTCTCCAAGATGTTAGCTTTAGGGGTTATCGAGAAATCCAGTAGTCCCTGGGCCAGCCCAGTGGTGTTGGTCCCTAAGGCTACTGCCCCAGGTGCGAAGCCAGAACTCCGGTTCTGTGTGGACTACCGGGGTCTCAACTCAGTCACACGGCTGATGCTCACCCCATCCCCCGAGCTGATGAGCTCGTTGACAGGCTGGGCGCTGCTGTCAGGATACTTCAATTCAATTTCCTCAGAAGCAGAAGATAACTCCTCAGTCCCGACCCGAGCTACTCACAACGAATATTAATCCTTCGTGCTGAGTACCACGGAGGGGGAAAGGGGAATGTGATGGTAGAGAGACTGCCACAGAGATGATGAACGCCAGTACTCAGTCTGCCTCTTCACATCTAAGATTGGATACAGCACCTGCAAGAGTCACAGTCGCAATTACTAGGGACATACAACATCAGTTTTTCACTTTCTACTCTCAACACTTAATTCTCTTTAATTCTATTATTTCTTCACTCACCCTGAGTTCTCTGTAGCCTTGCTTCTCTCTATAAATGATAGCTCTTCTTAAAAAATGCTTATTACTGATTCTGGAAGAACTTCTCAACCTTTGTTAGAGATTGGTTTTATGTTGCTATATATATGTATATAGTTGGTGATAATGCGTTCTTCAAATCAGCTGATGTTATTTAATTTCTCCTGTCTTATTGTGACTTCTGTCAATACTTGTATTTGTAAATGCTTGTTTATTAAAGTTCGTTTCTCCTTTCTTACTTCGACATTTGTTGATAACTTGTATTTGTAAATGCTTGTTTATTACAGTTAGTTTCTCCTTCCTTACTTCGACATCTGTCGATAACTTTTAGTTGTAAATGCTTGTTTATTTAAGTTCGTTTCTCTTTTAAACTCTATTTTGGTTTATTACCATTGAATTTGTAAATGCTTATTTGTTAACAGTTCGTTTCTCCTTTAAACTTGGCCTTTGTTTATAACCTTGACATTTGTAGATACTTGCTCTTTTAAAGTTCGTTTTTTCTTTGACTTTAATATCTTAAACAAGAAGCTTGTAAACATAAGGTTAATTCATACATTAACTCTGTAGCCTTGCCGACTTCCACGGGAACGGTCTACTATCAAACTCTTCGAATAAACCTTGACAATATTTATCCGTTTTCTGTAATATAATCTTCAAATGTAATTTTACCTCACAGGAGTTTCTGTTCTGAAGCGTGCTCTCTCTCCACACAGCTGATTCCTGTCAGACCTCAGTTGAAGTGCAAGGCTTCCAGCTGGAGAGCTCGTAACCTAGCAACCAACCGATTGCAAGACTAGAACTGTAACTAACCTTCAGGACTCAAAGCGGCCATCTTGGATCTTCTCTTCTTGATTCTTCCTTTGAAATAAGCGCAAGATTACTCTGCAAACCTTCTTCCAGTTTGGGCTTTGCTGTCTCCACTGAGGATATCTCTTTGCTTTTCTCATGCACTTCTTTGATTTGACTTGGCAAGTTTGTGTGGTCATGACAGTACTCCCCCTCAAGGAACAGTTCTCCAATTTAGGTTTGCTTGTGTAGGTTCTATGAAAGTTTCTCACTAATCTTGAAGCATGTACATACTTGTGCGGCTCCTAGGATCGTTCCTCTGGACCATAACCTTTCCAATCAATTAGATAATAAAGCTGGCCATTACGGATTTTGGAATCTAAGATTTGATTGACCTCATACTCTTCTGCAGAGCTAATCTGGATAGGAATTGGAGGGGAGTTTTGACATAAATTTGGAGGACTGTTCTTTAACAAAGAGACATTGAAAACAGGATGTATCTTTAGATGAGCTGGCAACTGCAATTTAACTGCCACTGGATTGATCATCTTGTCAACTTTGAATGGGCCTATAAATCGTGGCTGAAATTTGCGATTTCCTTTGAGACGTAAATGACGAGTGGATAACCAAACTTTGGCCCTGATTCTCACCCTGGCGGTAATTACCGCCAGGGCGGAGGTCGGCGGTAGCACCGCCAACAGGCTGGCGGTGCTCCGCCGGGCATTCTGACCGCGGCGGTACAGCCGCGGCCAGAAGCGGAAAGCCGGCGGGGTACCGCCGACTTTCCGCTGCCCGTCTGAATCCTCCATGGCGGCGGAGCGCGCTCCGCCGCCATGGGGATTCAGACACCCCCTACCGCCATCCTGTTCATGGCGGCTCTCCCGCCATGAACAGGATGGCAGTAGGGGGTGCCGCGGGGCCCCCGTAAGAGGGCCCCGCAAAGTATTTCAGTGTCTGCTTTGCAGACACTGAAATACTACGCGATGGGTGCAACTGCACCCGTCGCACCTTCCCACTCCGCCGGCTCAATTCTGAGCCGGCATCCTAGTGGGAAGGTTGATTTGCCCTGGGCTGGCGGGCGGCCTTTTGGCGGCCGCCCGCCAGCCCAGGGCAAATGTCAGAATCACCGCCCGACCGCGGTGCGGTGTTCTGACGGCGGTACCTTGGGTCAGAATGACCGCCTTTGTCTCCTTTCGAATAAATGGGTCTCTCTCTTCTTTTTCTATCAGCCTGAGTCTTATATGAGTCTTTTGCTTGAATGATGTTTTTTCTAGCCCTAACTAACGTGGTCTGCAAATCCCTCACCATCTCTTCTACTGCAGGCACTGAATCATCTTCTTTACCCAACATTACATTAGGATGTCTACCATGGTTCAGATAAAAGGGGGTGAACCCAGTGGTGGAATGAACAGCATTATTGTAAGCAAATTCAGCTGCCCACATCAACTCGGGCCATTCCTTCTCTTTATCGAATAAATTGAGTCTTAAATACTGTTCTAATTCTTGATTCACTCTCTCTGTTTGCCCATCGGTTTCAGGATGGTAACTGGTAGAGTAACGAGAATCAATTCCTAATCTTTTACTAAAGGCCTTCCAAAAGCGAGAAACAAATTGGGACCCCCTGTCTGAAACTAGAATTTTTGGGATACCATGGGCGCGTACTATGTGTTGTGTAAACAACTGTGCAACCTGTGGGGCTCGAGGGATTTCTTTCAAAGGAATGAAATGCGCCATTTTAGTGAAAGTGTCTACAAAAACTAGGATAGTGTTAAAACCTTGGCTACTAGGGAGGTCCACTATAAGATCCATAGTAACAGTATGCCAGGCATGGGGTGCAGTGGGCAAAGGTCTTAACAGACCTTGTGAAGCTGTTCTATTTGATTTCCCTCTTTGACATTTGTCACAAGTTGACACATAGGGGGTGATTCTAACCCTGGCGGTCGGTGTTAAAGCGGCGGCCAACCCGCCAACAGGCCGGCAGTAAAAAAAATGGGATTCTGAGCCTGGCGGGAACCGCCAACACAGACAGCCACCTTAACACTCCGACCGCCACGGCGGTACAAACAAACAGCGCGGCGGTCACCGCCAACAGACAGGCGGCAGACAATGTACCGCCCACACTATTCCAACTCACCAATACGCCACCTTTTCCGGGGCGGGAGCACCGCCGATAAAAACACGGCGGAAACAGACTACGGACGGGAAAACGCTCACCACTACGCACTCCAGGAGGAAGGAGGACAGCATGGAACCCGAATTAAACATCCTACCTGCTCTCGTCTACCTTCTCATCTACCACGAGTACGAAGTCCGGCGCAGACGACAACAGTGAGTACTGCACCTACGACACACGGGAGGGGGAGGACGAAAGGTTACGGGCACACACATATGCGACCCCCCCAACTATGTACTCACCAATGCAGAGCACCAAGTCACAGTGACACCACCCAAACACCCCTGAAAAATGCTAGGACATAATCATATTTGGAATAAATATTTATGTACCAAAAAGCTCCAGAAAATTATCGTACAACCATGAAAGATATTCACAACAAAACTAATGACATACACATCAGTGTATAACTGAAGTACCAAGTCCTGCACATCCTACGAATTCAGCATGTCCGTGGGCCAAAGTCTTGAGAAATAAGGGCAAAGCCCACACAGGAGACCTGAGTCCTTTGGAGAGAACACTGCAGGGGCATCAGATGTAAAAACTACAGGCACCTCAGGGGGAAGGGAAGGGGGGGGCACCACAGCCACATGAGTCCACGACGCCAGATCCACGAGGAGCCACCATGCCCACTGGACCATCCTGGGGAGTGCAAAGCCACAGTCTCTCAATGTCTCTACAGTGGGTGGGCTGCCCACTGGACCATCCTGGGGAGTGCAAAGCCACAGTCTCTCAATGTCTCTACAGTGGGTGGGCTGCCCACTGGACCATCCTGGGGAGTGCAAAGCCACAGTCCATCAGGTGGATGACAGTCTCCACTGGTCAAGGAGGAGGCATGGTGGGCACAGTGAACCATAAACGGTGCTTGAGACGGCGGTGCCCAGCGGAGCGGTGCTTGAGAGGAAGGGCCCAGCGGAGCGGTGCTTGAGACGCCGGTGCCCAGCGGAGCGGTGCTTGAGAGGAAGGGCCCAGCGGAGCGGTGCTTGAGACGCCGGTGCCCAGCGGAGCGGTGCTTGAGAGGAAGGGCCCAGCGGAGCGGTGCTTGAGAGGAAGGGCCCAGCGGAGCGGTGCTTCAGAGGAAGGGCCCAGCGGAGCGGTGCTTGAGACGCCGGTGCCCAGCGGAGCGGTGCTTGAGAGGAAGGGCCCAGCGGAGCGGTGCTTGAGAGGAAGGGCCCAGCGGAGCGGTGCTTGAGACGGCGGTGCCCAGCGGAGCGGTGCTTGAGAGGAAGGGCCCAGCGGAGCGGTGCTTGAGACGCCGGTGCCCAGCGGAGCGGTGCTTGAGAGGAAGGGCCCAGCGGAGCGGTGCTTGAGAGGAAGGGCCCAGCGGAGCGGTGCTTGAGAGGAAGGGCCCAGCGGAGCGGTGCTTGAGAGGAAGGGCCCAGCGGAGCGGTGCTTGAGAGGAAGGGCCCAGCGGAGCGGTGCTTGAGACGGCGGTGCCCAGCGGAGCGGTGCTTGAGACGGCGGGGCCCTGTTCAGCGGTGCTCTTCTGCACCGCGGGCCCTGTTCAGCGGTGCTCTTCTCCACGGCGGGGCCCTGTTCAGCGGTGCCTATCTCCACGGCGGGCCCTGTTCAGCGGTGCTCTTCTGCACGGCGGGGCCCTGTTCAGCGGTGCCTATCTCCACGGCGGGCCCTGTTCAGCGGTGCTCTTCTCCACGGCGGGGCCCTGTTCAGCGGTGCCTATCTCCACGGCGGGCCCTGTTCAGCGGTGCTCTTCTGCACCGCGGGCCCTGTTCAGCGGTGCTCTTCTCCACGGCGGGGCCCTGTTCAGCGGTGCTCTTCTGCACCGCGGGCCCTGTTCAGCGGTGCTCTTCTCCACGGCGGGGCCCTGTTCAGCGGTGCCTATCTCCACGGCGGGCCCTGGTCAGCGGTGCTCTTCTGCACCGCGGGCCCTGTTCAGCGGTGCTCTTCTCCACGGCGGGGCCCTGTTCAGCGGTGCCTATCTCCACGGCGGGCCCTGTTCAGCGGTGCTCTTCTCCACGGCGGGGCCCTGTTCAGCGGTGCCTATCTCCACGGCGGGCCCTGTTCAGCGGTGCTCTTCTGCACCGCGGGCCCTGTTCAGCGGTGCTCTTCTCCACGGCGGGGCCCTGTTCAGCGGTGCTCTTCTGCACCGCGGGCCCTGTTCAGCGGTGCTCTTCTCCACGGCGGGGCCCTGTTCAGCGGTGCCTATCTCCACGGCGGGCCCTGTTCAGCGGTGCTCTTCTCCACGGCGGGGCCCTGTTCAGCGGTGCCTATCTCCATGGCGGGCCCTGTTCAGCAGTGCTCTTCTGCACCGCGGGCCCTGTTTAGCGGTGCTCTTCTGCACTGCGGGCCCTGTTCAGCGGTGCTCTTCTGCACCGCGGGCCCTGTTCAGCGGTGCTCTTCTCCACGGCGGGGCCCTGTTCAGCGGTGCCTATCTCCACGGCGGGCCCTGTTCAGCGGTGCTCTTCTGCACCGCGGGCCCTGTTCAGCGGTGCTCTTCTCCACGGCGGGGCCCTGTTCAGCGGTGCTCTTCTGCACCGCGGGCCCTGTTCAGCGGTGCTCATCCAGCAGGTCAAGGGAGCCAGACCTGGCCTGGACTCCCTGCTCAGTCGCCCTCGGACCGTGACGTTTCTGGACCCTTCGGGGACGGACTCCTGGCCTCCTTAGTGTCCTCCTTCCCAGCTGGGATGTGGCATGTGGGGTCCACCTTCTCCGCGCTCCTGCTGCCCTTCCGCTCCTTTGATGGGGCTCTCGGGCCCTTGCCTCCCCTACATGGTGTGGGTGGTGAAGTGGCCGCACATTGCTCCTTGGGGGCAGCCCTGTCGGTCCTCGCACGGCGGCCCTTGTTTTTGCGGGTCCTCTTGCCGGGGGGGGGGCTGGACGTGTCCTTGCTGCTGATCGATGTGTCACTGCTGGCAAAGGCTGGGCTCCAAAACCCAGGCACAACAGTGACACCCGAAGCTGGGCTGGTGGTGGCTGCGGTGCTCTTGGGACTCTTTGAAGATGGATGGGGGAGCTCATCGGGGGGAAAGAGGTTAAGGTTAGCCAGGAAAAGTTTTTTAGGGCCAAGGTAAAGGGTAGGAGAAGTGGAGATGGAAGTGGAGGTAGAGGAGGTGGTTGTAGGAGAGTCAGGTGTGCTGTCATTGGGTGAAGGTGCTGGTGCTGTAGGCTGTCGTGAGGTGAATGGCTGTTGGGTGGGTGTCTGCCTGCGTTTGTGTGTCTTGGAAGAGGGGGTGACAGACACAGTGGGAGAGGACACAGGGGACGTGTAAATGGCAGTGGGGGTGGTGACTGCACGAGTGTGGACTGTCCTGGAGGGTGAGGTGGTGATGGAAGCACTGGCTGATGTTGGGGTGCATGCAGGTGTGAGTGTAGACGTCACAGGGAGGGAGGAGGGAGACGAGGAGGAGGGGGACACAGGGGTGGCAGTGGCTGTTGGCATGTCTGCATCTGGGTGTTGCTTGGGTGAGTGTTTGTGGGATCTGTGGTGCTTGTGTTTGGATGAGCTGCTCTTGGGTGTTGAGGTGTGTGCAGGCTGGTCTGATGGTGTGGATGGGATAGGCTGAGGAACAGGAGACAGAGAAAGGCTGGAGGCAGTAAGAAGAGGGAGGCTGGAAACAGGGACAATGGCTGCCGTCAGTGCTGAGGCCAGAGCAGTGAACGCTCGTTGATGGGCAGCCTGACCCGAATGAATGCCCTCCAGGTACGCATTGCTCTGTTGCACCTCCCTTTGCACACCCTGGATGGCATTCAAAAGGGTAGTCTGCCCAACAATGAGCGTCCTTACCAGGTCAATGAGCTCCGCACTGAGGGCAGCAGGGGCAACAGGGGCAGGGGCTGAGGTGCCTGGGGCGAAGAAGACGCGCGCCTTCCTGGGCGAACCGGCACAGAGCGAAGACTGAGGGGCTGCTGGGAGGGCGGGGCTGGTGCGCTGGGTGGCGGCTGTACCTGTAGAGGCGGGGGGCACGGATGCTGCCGCCACCCCTAGGGAGCTCCCATCCGAGGACGTGTCGCTTTCGCTGCTCTCACCAGCGGTCCCCGTCGTGGTGCTCCCCTCGCCCTCCGGATCACTGGTGCCCTTGGTGTCTGTTCCTGGGCCCACCGGGGCCTTGTGTCCTGCAGCTCCCTCGTGCTCCGATGCCAAATCTCCTCCGCCTGATGATGCTAATGCACACATGCACAAGAAGATGAAGAGAAAGGGTGGGGGGAGAAAAAAGAAGACCAGGTTGAGTGCATGCAATGTCAACACCGTTGGCGGAGAGGACAGACACAGGTGCCTAATGCACTAAGCCGCGCATTCGGGGTACACTACTCAGTACTACTGACTAAGACAACAGGCCAAGAGACGTCAAACGCGCACATGGGAGATGCTGGACCTTCAATGGCTGTACTTGTCACCCTACCGAGGTGGGGGCCGGGGGCACAGGGCCATGCCTGAGGGAGAGGACTACACTACAGAAAGCGCCCTGGCCTAATGTCACCCACAGCCCTCCTCCCCCACCCAGACGCCTCCACTGCGCAGAAAGATAGGAGAATGTGCTGATACTCACCCCCTTGTGTCTGCTGTGATGTCTTAAAGCGCCCATCCAATTCAGGGTAGGCCACCGCCAGGATCCGGGACATCAGGGGGGTCATGGTGCGACTGGCACCCCTCCTAGGTTGGGAGGCCATCCCCAGCAGTGTTTCTGCGGTCTTCCTTGTTCCGCGGCGGATGTCCTCCCACCTCTTGCGGCAGTGGGTGCCCCGTCTGTTGTGGACCCCCAAGTTCCGGACTTCCTTGGCGATGGCACGCCAAATCTCGATCTTCTGATGGGCGCTGACCTATTTGACATGTACAGGGTGGAAAGGAGGAAATCATCAATGACCTGCATGTTAGATGTAATTGGCCCCCCCCACCCACTTTGCCATATGGCACATGCTCTCATCTGTCGGGCGTTGCACTCCTCATTCGCCCCCCACCCCACAAACTTACATCCACCCCAATCCACACAGGCATAGCCCATTCCATGTGCACCCGGTGTACTCACTTGTTGGTCTGGAGGAACGTAGAGTAGCGCATACTGGGGGAGGACCCCATCCACGAGCTTCTCCAACTCTTCAGACGTGAAGGCAGGCCCTTTCCCCAGTCGCAGCAGCCATTGTATCTTCCAGACCGAGGTCACAGCAGCACTTGCAGTATAGGTCCTCTCCTGTGGATGATCAGGTCTCGAGTGATTAAGCAGATAGAAAATGGCGGTCACGCCCGCGGCGGTGCGTACCGCGGCGGTGCGTACTGCGACCGCCGGCGCACTTCGTCATTGGCTCCTGAAACCCATAGGCTTCAATGTTAACCAATGCGGCTTTGCGCCGCGGCCTTCGACCGCCTACCGCCACGGTGTGCCCCGCCAGCGCATTGACCTCACATCCCATTGTCCCACTTCACAGGTCAGGCAGCCGCCATTTCAAGGGCCTACATGGCTTAATTTTGACTGCGACACACAGGCCTAGGCCTTGCATTGCCACACATACACGCCTTTCAACCCATTGCCATTCTTTAACTGTGCAAGCTGTCTGTACGTACCTGTGGTTTGGCTGACTCTGTGCTCCATGTTGTCCTTCCTAGGCACCGTCCGCTGGGACTTGCGATGAGAAGGAGGAATCCTCGCGTGTACCGACCGCTGGTGGACCTGTCGACAATGGAAGAACGCCATATAATACTTCGATACAGACTTGACCGTGCCACTATCCATGAACTGTGTGCCCAGCTGGAGCCAGCCCTGATGTCCCCCATCCGCCAACCCACAGGGATTCCCCCTCTGGTGCAGGTTTTGTCAGTCCTCCATTTTTTGGCCAGTGGGTCATTCCAGACCACAGTGGCCATGTCATCTGGAATGTCTCAGCCTATGTTTTCTAAGATTTTGAGCAGAGTGTTGTCTGCCCTGATGAAACTCATGCGGAGCTACATCATTTTCCCCGAGGAGGGTGACTTGCCTACAGTGAAGGGTGATTTCTATGCCCTTGGACATATCCCCAACATCATTGGTGCCATTGATGGGACCCATGTGGCTTTGGTACCCCCAAAAGACGATGAGCAGGTGTACCGAAACAGAAAAAATTATCATTCGATGAATGTCCAGGTGGTCTGTTTGGCTGACCAGTACATCTCCCATGTAAATGCTAAGTTCCCAGGGTCAGTGCATGACGCGTATGTGATGCGAAATAGCAGCATCCCCTATGTGATGGAACAGCTACAGAGACAACGTGTGTGGCTAATAGGTGACTCTGGTTACCCCAACCTGCCGTGGCTACTGACCCCAGTGAGGAATCCCCGGACAAGGGCAGAGGAACGCTACAATGAGGCCCATGGGCGTACTAGGAGGGTGATTGAGCGAACCTTTGGCCTCCTGAAGGCCAGGTTTAGGTGCCTGCATATGACAGGTGGATCCCTAATGTACTCACCAAAGAAGGTGTGCCATATCATCGTGGCGTGCTGTATGCTTCACAACCTGGCTTTGCGACGCCAGGTGCCTTTCCTGCAGGAGGATGGTCCAGATGGTGGTGTTGTAGAAGCCGTGGAGCCTGTGGAGAGTGAAGAGGAGGAAGACTCAGAGGACGACACAGACAATAGGGACAGAGTGATACAACAGTATTTCCAGTAACACCCAGGTAAGAATCACCCACGCCATTTCCCAATTGCTTCTAGCCTCCTGCATCTGTACTTTCTGTAGTTCCCACCAGATATTTTGGGGTAATTTTTGATTTTCCCTTCCCTTCTCAGTGCTGTATGACGCAGTGCCTGACTTCTGCTTGGTTTGCCCATGAACTACAGCGTATTGACATTGGTATGTTGTCATCACTAATTGACAGAACAGATATTGAACAGTAATATGTAATACATTTGCTAATAATACAGCATGACTCCAAACTGATTTGTGTGCAATATGTGATTTATTTACAGGGCTAGATATTGGTACATGTGATTCTAAGGGTGATGGGTGGGGGTGGAGTAATGTCCATGGCAGAGTCCAGTTCTCAGTCTCACAGGTGCATTGTCCTTTTGCCTGTGGAAGGATGGAGCAGAGGCAGTTCATGGTTGGACAGGGTGGCAATGTGGGACAGTGGGAAGAGTTCAGGGGGTATGTCCTGCTGGCGGGGGTCTTGACATCCTACTCTGTCTTTTTTTTGGATCTCAGGCTCCTCTTACGGGGTGGTTGTTCTTCAGCAGGAAGTGGGGTTCTGGTGGCCTGCCGTGGTGTTGGGGCCTCCTGTCCACTAGCGCCGGCGGAGGTGGTAGGCTGTTCCTGGTCCGGGCTAGTGACAGGGGCCCTGTGTGGTGCCACATGGTCCCGCAACGCGTCTTCTATACTGTTGAGGGCCAGGACGATGGTCCCCATTGTGGTCCCGATGATTCTCAGCTCCTCCCTGAACCCCATGTAGCGTTCCTCCTGCTGTGCCTGGATCTCCGTGAACCTGGCCAGTACCGTCGCCATCGTCTCTTGGGAGTGGTGGTAGGCCCCCATGATGGTGGTGAGGGCCTCTTGGAGAGTGGGTTCCCTGGGCCTCTCCTCCCCCCCCTGTCGCACAGCAGCCCTCCGAGCTGCCCGGTTTCCCCCGGCCTCTGTCCCCTGGACGGTGTGCCCGCTACCACTGCCCCCAGGTCCCTGTTGTTGTTGGGGTGTTGGGTTAGCCTGGGTGCCCTGTAGTGGCAGACACACCGCTGATTGAGCTGTCCTAGAGACAGAGGCATGGGCCCGCTGGGTGGGAGCTGTGCTGGTGTTGGCAGAGGGGGTCGGGTCTGGTGTGGCCTGTGGCTGCCTGAGGGGAACCGACTGCCCAGAGGTCCCCGATGGTCCGGGCTGGTCATCAGGTTCACTGTCGACAGAGCTGCTATCCTCAGTGTGGGCCTGTTCCGGTGGTGGGATGGACACTTCTGGACCCTCCTGGCTGGTGTGTTGTCGTTCAGGTCCTGCATGGGGTAAGAGAGTTTGGTTATTGTTTCTGTGTGTGCAATAGCGTGCGTGTTATGGGTGCCCTTGTCCCCCAGTGCAGGCATTCCCTTGAGGGAGGTGTTGTGAGGGTAGTTAGTGGGGGGGGGTTAGTGCAGTGGTCATGCTTAGGTGATGGGTGCCCATGATTTGTGTTGGCATGCAGGAGTTGGTGTTGGGATGGGCGGGTTGTGCTGGTGAGACATTGTCAGGGAGGATGTGTGCTGGGGGGTTGGGGGTGAGGGTGGGGGTGTGGGTTGGCATGCTGGTGGGGTGGGGGGGATATAGTAGTTGAGATGGGACTTACCAGAGTCCATTCCTCCGGCTACTCCAGCGAGGCCCTGAGGATGCAGGATGTTCAAGACCTCTTGCTCCCACGATGTAAATTTGGGAGGGGTGGGTGGGGGTCCGCCGCCAGTCATCTGGACCGCGATGTTGTGCCTGGAGACCATCGATCGGACCTTCCCCCGTAGGTCGTTCCATCTTTTGCGGATGTCCTCCCTATTCCTGGGATGCTGTCCCACCGCGTTGACCCTGTCCACGATCCGCTGCCATAGCTCCGCCTTCCTGGCTATACTGGTGTGCTGCACCTGCGAGCCGAAGAGCTGGGGTTCCACTCTTAGGATTTCCTCCACCATGACCCGGAGTTCTTGGTCCGAAAAGCGTGGGTGCCTTTGGGGTGCCATGGGGTGGTGTGGGTGAGGTGTGGGGTGGTGTATGTGATGAGGAGTATGTTGGTGAGTGGTGCTTTGTGCTACTATGTGGTGTGTGTGATGGTGTAGTGTGCCTCAGTGTGTCTTGCTATGGATTGTCTGCTGTGTCTCTCTCTCCTTCTCTCAGTAATTATGGTCGCAGGGGTTTGTGGGTGATGTGGGTGTGTGTTTTATAGTTGGTTGATTGTGTGGGAGTGGTGTGTGTATGTGTATCAGGTGTGTGTATTTCAAATTGTCCAATGTGGCTGTGTTTTGGTGATGTGTGTGTATTCTGACCGCGGCGGTGTGTACCGCCAATGGAATACCGCGTTTGAATGACCGCCGTGTGGATTCGTGGGTCGTAATGGCATGGGCGTATTTCTGTTGGCGTGACGGTGGAGGTTTGGTCATCTCCAGTTTATCGCTGCCCGCAGATGTGGCGGGCTGCAGTGGAGGACGGATTTTTGGAGGTTTGGCCGTTGTGGGTCAGAATGACCGTGGCGGTTGACCGCGGCCGCGGCGGTGTTATGGCGGTCTTATGACCGGCGGTAAGGGCATTTTACCGCCGAAGTCAGAATGACCCCCATATTGTCCTTTGAGCCCAATTAGAAAAAGTTTCTGGTGTTACCAGAGAGCCTTCCAATCTAACCTCTTCAGCAAAGTCAAGTGTACTGTTAAGGGGACCTGCCAAGTCAAGAAGTCTGTCCTTGCAAATTGCCTATGCTCTATCAATCCTTTTCTTCAGGCTTTTCCAAATTTGGTGAAAAACAACAACATATTAGGGTGGTTTACAGGATTATCTGTAATGTTGTTAGGAAGGGAAGGGTGGGGATATCCAGTACGGAGTCTGCATCTAGTGGTTTTGCTATTTGGGTGTTCAAATAAAGTAGGGTCAAACATACGTTTCCCCATATGATCTACTACCAATCTAATTGAGGCTTCAAAGGGCTCTCCAAAATCATCTTGAGAAGTGTTCTGCCGCTTCTCATGAGGCCCTTGCCAGATAATGAGGTCTGGTTTTTAGTTACCTCTGTCCCCATTATTGTTATCATCTTTATCCATATCACCATATGTATCTCTTAATTGAGCAATATTAAGGGGAAAAAGATAATTTGCCCACCATATTATAGTTCTCTTGAGTCAGGAAGCCCAATGTTTTGGAATTCACACCATTCTAACTGTTTAATTTAGTATGTTGTGACAAAACACGTTTCTTTGCCCTTCTTTGAGGAAACATCATCTTTCTCTGAAATAATTTTTTGCATAGAGGCTTCGACGTTTTTTTATATTTCGGACATGGAGTCAGAAACAGCTTGTGGGACAGCCTTTAATAAAGATGTTCAAATTGTCCGAAACATTTGTGCCTCATTGTTCTTATTATAACTTACATTTTCTCTAGACATTATCCAAGAATAAAATAGAGTAACATATCTATACCAATGTTATTTTGAAATGTATAATTAAATGTATTTATCTTAGCTATATAGACTTGGAAAGCTTAAAGACAACCTAAACAGAAAAATATATTTATGAGTAAATATGTTCCTAATACTTAAAATGTAAACATATGTGCCAAATGTAGGTTTCCTTATCATATTAATGTATGAGCAACGTAAAAATATTTACTTGTCAGGAAAGGTATGTGTAGGAGCCTAGAACCTCTATCCGAAAATCACATTCTTCTGAAAAACACACTGTGAGGTGTTTCTGTTGAAATAATAAACACGCTCCAAAGACATTTCATTGTCGGCTGACACAATGGAAAACCTGCAGAACAGAATTGAGATGAAGGCATGGTGAGCGCAAAGTGGAACAGCAGTAGGAGCATTGGCTGCATTTGAGAGGCTGCTGGGGCCCCATTGTGAGAAGAAGTGATTGCTTGAGATGCGAGCAGTTAAATTAAATATATATTCAAATGTAAGAGTTTCTGAAATAATACACAACTGTAAGACGATCATTTGAAGCCTAAAATCATTATCTAATACATATTCGTAAAGTAACAAATGTTATAATACAAATATATATAAATATACAATGACTAAAAAGTTATAATAAATTGGCAGAAAGTGCTTATCTTGACTGTGAGCAGCAACAAAATAGGGTACATTGCCTCCAGTCGAGATAAGTATAGTATTGCACGCCCTCCCATTTGCCAGGCCTTTATGGTGTCATTATGTAATTTAGTTTCTCCATGGTTACCTGGGAAACTTAGTTTATATATTCTTGATGGCTATTTATTAAACCTAGGAAAGAAGTGCATAATGGGAGCCTAATAAAAGTATATTAACTGTGTAATATTTAACGTAAAAGAAACTACTAAAATATATTTTTATGTTTCCCAACTGTAATTACCAGTATCCAACACAAAAATACTTACCTGAAAAACAGAACCTCCACCTTTCCAAATGAAAAACTTTACAAATAAACATTTAAAAGTTAGTAAATATAATTAAATGGTAAACAACTAAAAACTCGTAAATTATAATAATAAAACATTAACAAAAATATTGCCCTCCAACTAAAACATACCTTTTTTAAACATTCAATCAAAACAAATCTTCTACTTCCAACAGGGAAAGTGATCCCTGGTCTCTAATCACAACATAAGTAAAGAAAATCTGAAGAAGGCAATTTACACTTTACATGTATTTACATGTAGGTACGAACTGTAAAAAAATGCAATGCATGTTAAAATATTATCATTAACTAAAACTACAATTTGACAACCATCTAATAAATAAATAGCTCTGATATTTACAGATATAACAGCAGAAAGAGTCACTTATATCACCTCCCAAAAAAGAAAACAATTATTTTTGCAAGTGATATAATTACAGTCAAGAAAGCACAAGCTCATAAATTGTACTACCAAACGTTTCTGAGTACACTGAATGAGTCCCTTTATTTGGCAGGGTTGGGTGATGCTAGTAAGTGGTGTGAGTGTGCTTTGGAAGATTATGAAGGGTGCAAAGGGTAGCAAAGTCAAGCGCATTGTCTAGCGGAGAGAAAGAATAAGGGGGAGGAGTATTTAGTAAGCTGATGCAACAGGCTAACTTACTGATCATCACTTTAGCTCTGTGGAATGGGATATATGAACAGACCTTGTGTATACTTAGAACATGGTCCCTCCCTGTAGTGGTTGTTGTCATCATGAACAATTCCATCTTCAAAGAGAAGCTAATGAGAACTCATAGGTTTCTAGAACATGTGAAAATCAGGGTGTCAGGAGGGGAGTAGATTGGGGTAGGAAGAGGAAAGGAGGAAAACATAAAGTACCTCATTATTTGACAAACTCAACCTAGGAGAATGAGTCTTGGTTGCAACCCCAGATGTAAGGAAATTCAGAATGCTGAAGGAAATTAAAAGAAAGCGGCCATTTCACTCACCACCTGGTTTCATCCCTACAGTTTTTGTTTCTCCTGTGTAGTGTTCTCTGACAGGGAGGTTGGGCAGACATGAGGTCAGACACAGGGCTGACACAGAGAAGTCTTTATTATCTTGACAACATGAGATAAAGAGGGTTATCGATCCTGTAAACTGTTGCATTTAGAATAGTGAGATGCTTATGTTAAGTAGTCTGAAAGATAGTGTGAGGCTGCACTGCAAGAACAGTATCTCCATCACAACAGAAACAAGAGGCACACCTAGACTGATTATTTAACTTTAATTGCTAAAAATAAGGAACAGCCCTGAGGTAAGAGGAATACTGACCCAGGAAAGGTGGCACAGATGTTATCCTTTTTATACCTGACGAAAGTAGTAATGACAACCTAGTATGGCAAGAAGCCTTCACTTAATCTCTCCATGCCCCTTCCTACCTTAGCTAGGCTCATGAATTCTGAAAGGATTAAATCCAAAGCTCAAGAAATAAGGAGGAATATGTGTATAGGTGTGGTTATATAACTCAGTTTGGTGAGTAGGTTGTCTGTTTGAGATGTAGAGAGACAGAGAATGGCAAATTAATGTTTGTGAAGTAAAATGAACTTCTGAGATAGTGGTGAGCAAAGAGCAAAAGTCAAGGGGTCTGCTAGGCTTACAATACACAGTTGGAAAGTACAAATGGAGATTTTGTCAGGCTGAGAATTCATGCATCACATAATTACGCCAAAGAGATCATGCTGGTTTGTGGACTGGGATCACCCAGGCGGACATTTAGAGTCTACCATCTTGAGGATAGATGCTGAAGGAGAACGTGATCACTGGAGAAGCAGCAGTGCTGGGTCGGGAAGCCAGGATGTCGCTGTCTTGTAGGCTTTGAGCTGAGTATAGGGTTTTATAGAATGATCTGAACGCAGCTGCTATTTGCGTGTCCTTGTCACCTTGTTCTCTCTCTCGTCCCCTATAGTATATATAGAGTGTTGGGTTGAGTGTTAGTGAGCAGGCAGTGCACCAACAGCCACCAGCATTTGTTACTCCCCCCAGTAAAATTTATGTTTGAGATGCAGTAGAGCGTATTCTACCCTGTCCAAGTCTAGGTGTTTAAGCTGAATGCGTGCTTTGTCTAACTCATGCCACACTCAGGGCTCCTGCCCATTTATGAATGGCGTCAAGTCCTGTCACCGCCCTTTCCATTTGTGTTTTTTCCCCCTACGGAGTCAGTTATTTCCGGCTGAATTAACAGTAAGCATACACTTAACCAGGACTCTTTCCCCCATACCCGCTTGACATGGCTGGACTGCCTGGTGGAGGACCGTATCTTATTGAGGGTGACTTAACTGCGTACTTGACAAGTCCCTTGACCACTCTGCTTCCCCTCTGCCAGGGGCGGCTGCCCATAGGACTGCCGTCAGCCTCAACACCTGGATTACACACTGGGATATGGAGGACTCCCGGCGCACCCAGCACCCAACGGATAGGGATTACTCCTTTATTCAAGCCTATATTGGGTCCACACTAGGATTGGCCACATAGCACAGACAGAATATCTGGGTCACACTCTGTCAGACCACCACCCCCTTCTCCTGACACTGCTCCTGACCGATGACCATACACTTAAACCCACATGGAGAATCCATTTGGCATCCCTGGAGGATGCCCTTTCAGGGAGGGATTAGTGGACCTTGTAACAGAATATTTCACCTCAAACCCTGGGATGGAGTTGAGTCGGGTCTTTAATGTGATGCCTTTAAGGTGGTGGTGAGATGGCACTGCTTGGGTCAGTCGGTGGGTTTCCGGTGTGACTTGGAACAGGATCTCCTGAAACTGGAGGATGTCCTCCATGCTTGTGATTATGAATGGGGCGCGAACCGAGAGGCTCTTGCATGACTATTAGAGACTTGTGAATCATACAGTGTGGCCTCGGAGTGTCTCTGATGCCATGACTATAAGAACTATAGAGGCTAAGTGCATGAGAAGAGGAAGTCGGGGAGATTCTTAGCTTGGTTTGTCCACCCAGAGAGCAGGGTGGCCCATATCACCCTTCTGATGGCCCTGAATGGAACTGTCCTTTACTCCCCAAAATACATCAATGAGGCCTTACGGAACTATTAAGTCTCTCCTTACCGCCTGGCAGAGGTGGCTCTCTCATAGGAGTTTGGGCCTATAACCGCCTCGCTCTACGTTGCCTTCCAGCTGCAGACCATGAGCCACTGGTTGCCCCGACTACAGAATCGGAGATTCGCAATGACATTAAAACCATGGTGTCTGGTAAGACGCTGGGAGCTGATGGCCTTCCTCCGGGGTTTTACGTGCTGTTAGCAGTAGAGCTGACGTCAACGTTAGCGGACATGTATACAGAGGATTATGAAACAGGAATGTTCCTGACTACGACCCGGGAAGCTTTGGTGGTCCCCCTGCCTAAATCCATATCCCAGGATGCAATAGTCTCTGACTTTCGACCCTGCTCCATGCTTACTGCTAACTTCAAAATAGTTAGGCCCTCATTATGAGTTCAGCGGTCATCCAGCAATACCGTCATGCGAAATGGCGTCATCATACCGCCAGTGGTGGCGGTATAGCGACCGTCTGATTACGAGTCACAAAAACAGACACAAAACCGACACCGCTTGGCCAGCCAACGGTGAAAGAGTGACTGTTCCACCGCCGGTTCCGCCATGCCGAGACCATTCCGACAGTCATATTTAGAGGCAACCTCAAGCACAGCAGTACATGCACAGCGGAAACCGTTGGCGGTTCGCCCTGCAGCGGTACAAAAAGGCACTGCCGAAAGTAGCCAACACCACATTGGCCAGTTCGAATATCCCACATCTGAAACTCATACACACACCATGCACACCGGCACACTCCACTATATAACATCCCCACAAACACACCCAAAATCCCTAGCGACAACTATGAGCAGCCACAGACACACTCGACACGAAGCACACCCCAAACACAACAAAAAAAAATCACACACCACACACTGCACAAATTACCACCACAGCCCACCAGCACCCACAGCCAAACACCGCTACATCACCACACACCCCGCATTGCACCCGACCCGCATACCACATACCCACCCCACAACATGGCACGCCAGAAGCACCCACGGTTCACCAACGGTGAGTTGCGGGTCATGGTGGACAAGAGCGTCAGAGTAGAGCCACAGCTCATGGGAGTCCACGTACAGCAAACAACGATAGCCAAAAAGATGGCGTTATGGCAGAGGATCGTTGACAGGGTCAACGGAGTCATCACTTACCCACTCACAAGGGAGGACATCAGGAAGAGGTGGAACGACCTAATGGGGAAGGTCGGTTCCATGGTGCCCAGGCATCAGATAGCCATCAACAAGACTGGCGGAGGGCCCCCACCTCCTCCCCTTCAGTTGACATCGTGGGAAGAGAAGTTCCTGGACATCATGCAACCCGAGGGCCTGACTGGCATCAGTGGAGGGCCCAACTCTGGTAAGTCAACAATACCCCCAAGCACCAACCACCCCTACCCAGCATGCCTCCCCACCACCCACCACTCTCCAAGCTACCACAACCCACCCCACTGCACCCATCCCAAACACCCCACGCCCCTCCTCTGCATGCCACACCACCCCACTCACACCATCCCTACTCACTCACTCCTAATGCACGGATGACAACCACAATATGTAGAACCACAGCTCCCACAATCCAGCACAACCCACACAGCAACACACCACAGACCCACTGCACAGTGGAACATCTGCATGGACAACCATACTGCAAACCACACCTACTGACTTCCACGACTTTGTCCCAATACATGGAAATGACAGTAATGCCAACCACCATCCACAACCCCCCATGCCACATGGAAGCCATGCCACAAACCCCTACACCAAATCAGTGTCTGCAGTGCAACAGCTGTCATTGCCATCACTGGGAAGCAAGTCGAGCCACTGCATGCATCACAACAGTGACATAACAACTACAGTTACACAACTAACATCTACCGTTTCCATCTACAGGTACCCCTGCCACTGACACCCTGCAGAGAATGCCAGGCTCAGACAGCCCTCCTCAGGATGAAGGCCCTGCTGGAATTCTGGATGGGGACGACTTTCCTGGGCAATGTGGTGCCACTGGACAGTCCACCAACAGCAGACCGACCCTGGACACACCAGACGCCCCCACCCATGTGGCAACAACACCACAGCCAGCCCCCAAACCTCAAATCTGCGCCCCAGGGACTTCACAACCAGAGGTGTGCCCCATAGTATGGGGCCAGAGTCAAGGGCACACACCCCAGACAATGAAGGCCCTGCTGCTACTGGGAGTAGTGGGAGGGGAACCGTGGTCCAAGGCTTGGGGCAGCCACACCAAATGACTGCCCAGGAGGCCCTCAACCAAGTCCTGGGTGTATACCAGCAGACCCAGGACACAGTGGCCCAGATCCTTGCTACCGTGCAGGAGACCCAGCGGTGCAGGGGGAATACCATCAGGAGGCCATTCAACACTGGCAGGCCCACAATGCTACCATGGCCTCCATAGCAGGAGTGCTCAGGGACCTGACCACCATTCTGCGTGAGTCCACCACCCACCAGCAGGCCCCTTCCACTGGCCACATCCCATCAAAGCCCTCCACGTCAGCAGCAGCCAGTGAAATGGAAGCCCTGCCACAGGACTCGCAGGACACAGCACTCCTACCCCTGTAGCTGAGGAACCCCCACGCAAGGAAGCACGTCCAACTAGACATCCAGCCGAACATGATACCCAGACCATGACCACCACCAGGAAGTGACCCTCCCCTGAACATTCTCCCTTGTGTATGACTGAGACACCCTGTCGACTGTCCACTCTCATATCTCAGTTTTCCCATGGCCAGCATACTGGACCTGGAATACCCACTTCTGACCTCACCACTCTGATGATCTCAGCCGCTATGACCCCACTCATCACCCCTTGCACTTGTCCCTCCAAAATAAACACCATTGAGCACAGTTACTGCCTACGTCTTCATTTGTTATGAGTAAGAATGGAACTGCCAATACATGTGCAACTCGCAATCCATTGCCCAGCACATACATAGGAGGGTGACAGAGGGTGGCGCAAAATGCAGCGTGGTCGATCATGGAGCAGCCAGTGGCTGGAGATATGTGTCAAGGGAGGCAACAGGTCAGGCAGGGACAAGAGGACACCACTACAATGTCCTGAAAGTAGAGCAAGACAAGGACAACAATCACTGTAGGAGTCACAGATGCCAACTCAACACAAATGCACTGTAGGATCAGGTATCCAAGCCAGATATGGCAGTAAAGTCCACAACCATATGGCTAGTACCAACGCACAAAAACAACACATACCAACCCAATGGTCCCACCCTCACCGCACCAAGTGCCAGACCTGACCCCATACCCACTGCCACCACCAACAATGCAGCACTGCCACGCAATGTCGACTCCCAGGATAGATGCTCCACAGATCCAACAACCCTGTGTGGCACACACATAGCACTTGAACTGGCAGCTCAGGGAACATTGTACATACACGTTGATGGCACTAGTGCAGCAGCACAACAGCTGCCTGAGTATAGGCCTGACTTGTACACTGTGACTACCAAAGTCATGGGCACATGTGACACCCTCCCTTACCCATCCAGAGACAGTGCTGCAACCAATACTGTCAGTTGTCACAGACAACAGGTGGTAGTAGGGAAAAGGCAGACAGTTGTAGAGGACACATACCAGACAGTTGACACATACCTGCATCTCAGCCGAAGTAATTTCAAATCAGCTCTGCCCTGGAGTCAGCTGCATCCTCATCATCCTCCTCTTCATCACTCCCGATGTCCCCTTCATCAGCCACTGGTACAGCTACCCCCTCCTCTGCATCCAGCAATGGGATGGATCTGATGCTTCAGGGCCAGATTGTGCAGCATGCAGCAGGCCACAATGATATGGCACACCTTCTGTGGGTTGTAGAGCAGGGCACCCCCGGAGATATGTAGACACCTGAATCTGGCCGTCAGCAGGCCGAAGCACCTCTCAATGACCTGTCTGCTACAACCGTGAGCCTCACTGTAACGGTCCTCTGCAGCTGAAGTTAGATGCCTCACGGGTGTCAGGAGCCAGGGCAGGTTGGGATAGCCAGAGTCACCTGTGTGCACAGAGGTAAGAGGCATGTCAAGACCGGGAGAGCGATAGGGCAAGGACACAACAGGGCAGATAGCTGAGGGGCACACATTTGCAGGGATACATATCAATGAGCCAGGCCCGGTCCCTTGTAAGTGGTGCCGTCACGTGTGGGAAGCTGCTGTTCCGCAGGATGAAGGGATCATGCACAGAGCCTGGGTACCTGGCCGTCACCTGGGAGATGTACTGGTCCATGAGACACACCACCTGCACACTGTAGAACGCAGCCTTGACAGTGGGCAATTCTGCACGTTGGGGGAACTGGATGTAGCTGCCTAGATGTTTGAGCAGGGCACATAGTACGTCCCTCAGGACGTTGCTAAACATGGGCTACGACATCCCTGCTGCCAGGCCCACTGTGACCTGGAAGGAGCCTGAGGCAAGGTAGTGGAGGACTGACAACACCTGCACTGTGGGAGGGATGGCATTGGGATGACGAATGGCAGGCAACAGATCCGGCTCCAACTGGGCCACCAGTTTCCATGATGGTCACACGTTCAGGCGATAGGTCTGGATGACGTGACGCTTCTCTAGGGTGGCAAGGTCGACTAGGGGCCTGTACATCGTTGCATTCCTCATCCTCAGCCTTACATTGTACTTGGGAACAGGTGAGAGTTGGTATCATGTCGTGCACCATAGACTGTGTCAACGTTGTTGATGTGGCCACAGGTCGCCAGATGTCACCCATGACACACTAACATTTTACCCACAATACACATTGGACATGTAAAATGGCAGCCGCCTGTCCTGCATGCATGGGACAGGTGGTAATGAGGTCATTCCACCGGCATAACACCTCATGGCGGTAGGCGGTCACAACTGCCGTGAAACTCACCGTTGGCTAACACTGTTGCCTATGGGAGGCAGGAGCCAATGGTGAACGCCGCCGGCGGTGACGGTGATGTCTACGGCGGCCATGACAGCAATTTCATGTGCTCATGCTCACTTGACTCCTGAACCTTGTGCACTGAAGACCTCCACTGCATGTGGTGCTGTGTTCTGACTCTGGTAGCAAAGATGCCACATTCTGCACGACATAGGGCCCCAGCCTTCACCCAGAAACAGTTGGAGCGGCTTGTGAACGGGGTCCTGCCCCTCTATGGACAGTTGTATGTGGCACCAGAGCAACAGGTGTGCCCAGTGTCATTGTCCTTTATGTGAGTGGTGCGCATGGGGATGGGGGCCTTGGTAGGTGGCAGTGTGTCTGGAGCATGGACATGGGTAAGGGGCCTAAGGCTACGTTGGGTGACGACGTGTGGGTGTGGAAGTGTGATGTGTGCTGTCCACTGCTGTCCCAGGGATGCCACTCTACATGACTGTGTACTTCTGTCTGTGTCACCTATGCAGGTCAGCGCCCATCAGAAGAAGGGATTTGGTGTGCCATTGCCAAGCAAGTGCGGATCCTGGGGGTCCATGCCCGGTTGAGGACCCACTCCTGAATGCAGTGGGAGGACCTAAGACAATGGGCCCAGAAAACCGTAGAGGCCCAGCTGGGGACATCCTCCCAATGAGGGAGGGGTGCCCGAAGGACCCTGACCCCCCCTTAATGGCCCACATATTGGTGGTGGCCTACCCTGAAGTGGATGGGCGCTTGAGGGGAGCCCAGCAGCCAACTGGGGCTAAGTACACACTCTCAGGTGCTACATGTTTTGCCATAGTGGCTCTGGGTGGGCAACACTGGGTAGCTGTGGTGTAGGCGCTTGGTACAATGATGTCCACTATGGGTAGTGTCCATCTGGGAAGAATTGGCATTACAGGTGTGGGTAATGCCATGTAGTCAGTGGTAGCGGGACAGCTTCCTCCAATATTGCAACTGTGTGACCACCTACTAGCTAGATGTGCTTGCCAGCTCATGGCAACATGATGATTGGACCTGGGGTGTCAGGTCATTGTGATTAGTCCTTGCCAACCACTGTGCCAGGGGTGGATCCCGGGACCTCAATCAGCTGACAGGCACTGCATACGTAGTGGGGTAGGGTGCACCAAGTGGTCACAGTGCTAATTAACAATAGCCAAGTAGGCCTGCCAACTAGCCAACCAGGATTCTATTGGGTGTGCAGTCCATTACATGCCTGTCTCAACGGTCATGGGTAATGGGCAGGTACTGGAAAGGTGTGGCAGGTATGCCACTCCTCGTTTACATGTTTGCATCAGTCAGACCATCAGCGGTTGACATATGCATTGTTCTGGTGTCCCCCATGGTGTTCCCTAGTCATAGGATGTGCAGTGGTGGGCATAGTGTATCATGGCATGGCATCAAATGCTGATGTTCTACCCTGTGTTACTGTTGTGCTGGCATTGATTGATTGCACTCACTCTCTCTCTCTCTCTCTTTCTCCCTCCCTCCCTGTCCTCACCTGTCTTTGTGTGCATCAGCATCATATGGTGAAGGAGAAGGGGCACCGGCGAGTGGGGAAGCTGTAGCCCACGTGACCCAGGAGGCTGACTCTTGTGGAGCTGAGGGGACCAGTTGGACAGAAGGCAAGGGGAATGTCAAGGGGGAGACCGTATTGACTACTACATCTTCTGATTCCTCCTCCGATGGCAGCTTCCTGGTGGTGGCAGACCCACCTGGGACCATCCCAGCACCATCCTTGTCCGTCACCCCCTTACCAGCACTGCCTTCCCTGTAGCTCCCCATCCAGTTGCCCATGCCCACTCACCCAAGAGGGTGGGCATCTCCTTCGCCGCAGGCACCTCTACCCCTGCCCTGCCGCCCTCAGTGAGGAAGCTATTGACTTCCTGAAGTCCATCTCTGTGTGGCAGACAGCTATCATGAATGCCATCCAGGGACTGTCATTCCAGATGCAACAGACCAATGTGTTCCTGGAAGACATTCACGGTGCCTTGTCGGGCCTGCAGCGATCGTTTCAGGCTCCAGCCTTGACGGCAGCCAGTGTCCCTTCTTCTTCCATCCCCCCTCCAGCTACCTGTTCCGATACCCACATCCCTCTAAGCACCACAAACGCCACCACTGCCATGCACACACACAACAGACACATGCAGACATGACAACATTGACACCCTGCACCGACTCCCCCACCATCTACCCCTCACAGTCAGTACACCACTAACACCTGCAGTCAGCACCACATCAGTCACTGATCCTGCCACGTGGGCCCTCACTGCCACCGTCACCACATTATCTTACCCCCATTCATGCACCCCATGCACCACTGGCGCAGACACCATGACTGTCAACACACCAACATGCAGCACATCCAACCTACCTGCAGACACCACCCCAACATACACTCACACGTCCCCCCTGCTGTCTCCCTGAATCTCCCCCCCTCCTCCTCCAAGTACATCTAAACACCCAAACTCACCCACCCAACAGTCCCCCAGCACACACATTTCATCCACGCATGCACCTGCACCTAAGACACCTCCACGTTCACACCACACAACCATACTCCCTCCACTCCCAAACATCCTTACCTTGACCTCCCTTGTGCCCCCAAAAAACATTTACTCCAAGAGTTTTTCCTGTTCCCCACCACTGCCCCACTCCCTTCCCCCCCCTTTAAGTGCCCTGCTACCCTTCCAAAGCCCCTGCCTTCCGCCTCCCAGTCACACACTGTCCCTCGCCATGCCCCTCCACCACCTGCCACTTCCACCTCTGTCACGTCCACTGCTCCTCCTGCCAAACCCAAGCCCATGCTCGCTCCCGCCACTTCCAAGGCCGAGCCCACTCCCTCCACTTCCAATGCCAAGCCCACTCCCTCCACTTCCAAGGCCAAACCAAACCCCCCTGGCTAAATCGCCCCCCTCCAAGACCAAAGCCCACCATACCCCCACCACCCGAGGTGCCGGCATACCCCATTGATGCCCATACCCTGTGGAGGCCTGCACTTTGCAGTAAGGAGTCAAGTTCGGGCATCACATTGTGCCCAGTGTGCTCAGGGCACTGTGGAACTTATGGACTTGCCTTGGGCCTGTGTACATAGTTGTATTCCTGATGTTCCAATTTTCTAATATATCTGTGCCACAAGCACCGTTGGTGTTGATGGCACCTACCTTGTCCTGGCTTTCCTTCCACATGTATGTGTGGTGGTTGTGGGTATTAGCATGTATGCGTGTGTGTATGTGTGTGTTGGTACAAGTGTTTGTGTGTGTGTGTGTGTGTGTGGGCGTGGCCTCCCATGTCATGTGTGTGTTGTGTGTGTGTACTAACGTCGTTCCCTCCAGTGTGTGCTAGGCTGGTGTACATACGGTTGGTATCTTAGTCACCATCACTGGTCCGGAAGTTGCATGGCCAGGTAGGGCATTGGGAGGAGTTGCAATTCACGTGCCATGTCGCCTACGGACGTGCCTGTATTCCTGAAGGTAGGTGTTCCCTTTTATATTGTTTGTTTCCGCCAGGCTTTTGGTGCCGGTGGATCCCCCTGGAAATCCTGGCGGTGTGCAACCTCGTAATGTGGTAGTGGGATACTGCCTGACTGCCGGCCAGAGGATGGCTGCCGCCAGCCGCGTCGGCCCCTCTGCAGTGGCGGTACGAACGGTAACTTGGCTGTGTTCTGCAGGTGCCTTCCCAGTAATTGTGATATGCCCGTCTTCACCGCCAGACCCGCGGCAGTGCAACCGCCAACTCCACTGCGGTGGTCCGCTGACCGCCATACTCGTAATGAGGCCCTTAGTAAGGTGTTGGCCTCCCGGTTATTGCTCCATATGCAGATGTTAATTCACAATTACCAAATAGGGTTTATTGCGACCCGCAATACCTCCCTTAACCTCCGTAGACTCTACTCAAACCCAGGGACTGACTCCCTGACTCTACTGCAGTGATCGTGTCGGTAGACCTTGAGAAGGCCTTTGACACGGTGGGACTTCTTGGAGACTGCCATGTTACGAATGGGCCTGGGCGATCAGTGGACAAGATGGGTGCGGCTACTTTACACCTGCCCAATGTCAAGAGTTAAAACAGGGCTGGTGATCTCTGAGGCCTACAAAGTGTTCAGGGGCACCAGGCAAAGGTGCCCCTCTCTCCCCTATTCGCCATAGCAACTGAACCACAGGTGGAGAGATTCCGGGCAGAGGAAGCGGACTGGGGCATTGAGATGGACGGCACAGTCCACATCATCTCGCTGTATGCGGATGATCTCCTTATTTATCTTTGAGATTATGAAACAGATATTCCTCAGGTACTGCAACTTCTTGATGGCTTCAGCCTGTACTCCGGACTTCAGGTTAATCACAGTAAGGCTTGTGTGTTCCTAGTGGTCAGCGACATAAGCTGCCCTGTCTCTTGGTTCCCTCACATACTCTGGCTCTGCACACCTTCAAATACCTGGGATTCCAGATCTTCCATGATTTGGTAGACCTTCAGGAGGTTATTCTGGGGGTAGGCTTTCAGATTTCTCAAGTCCTGTGCCCCCTTGTGGTGCTCACTCAAGCTACCCTTTATGGTGTGCATAGCGCTTTCCAAAATGATAATGCTCCCATGGCTCCTTTATTACTTTGTGAACCTCCCAGTGAAGGTTCATGTGGCTTGGTTTCAGAAACTAAATGTCAACCTTCGTGAACTAATATGGGACGGTGGTCACCAGAGGGTCACGGTAGCCATCCTCTTGCGCTCCACGCTGGAAGGTGGACTGGGAGTACCAGACTTCGAGTTATAATTTTTAGCAGCCCAACTGCAATGGACAACTAAGTGGTTGGATGGAATGAGGCTGGCAGAACGTGGCCCGATGGGCTCTGAAGCCAACCAGGGACTGTTGTTGGCAAAACTTCTGCAACCCACCATGCAGATTCCACATCCAGGTATTCTTCTATCCACGGTTCTGTCCTGCTAGCGGCTCAGACTACGAATTACTACTGGGGTGACCCCCTCCACCTCAGAATTGCCGCTGGTGGGACTGCCCCATGGCGACCCACTGACCTATTTCGCAGTCGACCAATTGGGCTTGTGGATGGAGGTGGGGCTGGTGACACTGGGGGATTGCTTTCAAATGGGGGCCCTGGTCCCCCTCAGGGACTTAGCGGAGCAAACTTGGTTACCTTTAGGTCAATTTCTCACCTATGAAGCACTTACTCATGCTCTTCTGGACTTGTGGGGTTCTCCAGCTTCTCCTGATGGTAGGATCCAGCACCCCCTGGTCACGTGGTTCTATAGAGCACTGAATGGCCAGGCAGGGAAACCTTTAGACACCCTCTTGACTCGCTGAGCTACTGACCTGTGTTGAAGTCTGACTGACATGGATTGGGGGAGGGTATTGGCATACCCCCAAAAGGTCTCCTGCAACTCACAACTTAAATATATTCAGTACAACTATACCCGAAAGGACCTACCCCACTGCCACATGAACAGCGTTATCTATGGTGGAGAACCCATGGGGTGCCCTTGCTGTGCAGCCCTAGATTCGGACTCTGGACACATGACTTGGGGATGTCCAAGGCTAAACACCCATACTTTTCATTGATGACACTGAACGAAAACTCCACTGAGACAAAGGGGTAGGCATGAAAACAGTTATAGTTTGTTAATTTACATGTTTTATTTTTATTGCTTATTTAAACTTGGGCCTATTGTCACTGAGATTACATCCCCACACCCCTTAGAAGCCTGTCTGGTACCAACTATGTTGCAAGAGTAAGCAGGGAAATGGGAACTTGCATGTATCCTAATAGGGACAGTGTAATTGCTGTTAAATGTTTCACCTGAAAGATAAAAAACACTGGTTTAAGAAACCCTGTACTGCTTTGCTTACCAAAATGCTAATGAAACAAAAAAAATAAGACAATAAGCTTTCCCCTCTCCACTGTATTTTTTATTGATTTTTAGAAACATATACTTAAACAACAACACACAGAAAACATTGCAGTGGTGCCCCCCCACCAAACATTCCTCTTACCCGGAGAGGTTAAAACATAACTTTCAAGCACTGTGGAGGACAATGTTTTGCACAAGGACAGCAGGTCGGTTCCAATACCCAAAACTTCAATCCCTTTGCCTCCTCCCACATCTACTGCCCACCTGGAGCCAACCATTAACTTCCATGGCTCCCCGTCCCTTTTCTCCCTTGGACCATCCGCCCTGCACTCTCTCAAATTTCTTCAGGTAGCCCCAACCTTTATACAGTAATTTTTCCCTCCTGCAACAAATATCCATCTCCTGGTTCCAATAAAAGAAATTCTAACATTCGCGTTCAGAATTTTTCAATTCTATTAAGGACACGGAGGCGAGGATTATGCTTCTCTTTCTTCACTTTAATTTTAACAGCAGCCAATCAGAAAGTAAATACAGAAAACAACTACAAATCCCAAGTGTATCCACAACACGTGATAACTACAGAGGCAGTCCCCCTATATAATGTGACAACCCTGAAACAACTCCTCTTACCTTTGCTGGAACACACAGGAAAAGTCTATTTGAGTGCATAATACACAAGCTGAAAGAACATCATACGGCCTATAGAGGAGAACCCAAGAAGACCAACTCGAAAATGAAGAAGAACGAAAATCCAAAATCCATCTGAATCCTCAGAATAATGCGCTGGAAACACCCAAGAATCATTTCTCCTCAGTACCTGCAAGGAGATGAAAAACCAAGCCATAAAACTGAACCAGGATAAAATAATCCTATAGATAGTAAAAGGGAGGGAAAAGCACTGAAATACAGTAGTCATTGCCATGTAACAGTAACCACACTAATAAAACAATAAACCAATAACAACTTTAACAGTGCGGGTGGGATAATCCTCGCCTCCGTGTCCTTAATAGAATTGAAAACTTCTTAACGCAAATACTAGACATTTTTTTATTCTATGTCAGGGCCGGAGGCTTGTTTAAAGCTGACCCACAACCACCAATGCAATATCCACGATAGCTTTATAATAAAACGACTGGAACATAGATTCAGAAGACCAACCTGCAGCTCTTAAAATGTCTTCTAATCGGGAACCCAAGGCAAAAGATTTTGAGGCCGTGGCCCCTTAATGGAATGTGCGCCAAATTAAGAAATATCAATTCCCGCATCACCGAAGAGCCAGCGAATCCATCTGGCCAGAGTGGCAGATGAAACAGGGTGATAAGGTTTAACCAATGAAATCAACTGCCCCCCTATTTCAGAATGAAATTCTTCTGTACTTACCTCATAGGCTCTCAGACATTGTACTACACACAACTTGGGATTGTCTACAAAACTAGGATAGGAAACTGATTTCAAATTACACTTAGTACGACGGGAAATAGAAAAGGATACTCCCTCAGGAGAAAAAAACGCTACCACCCAAATCCAATGCCTAAACATCAGAAACCCATTTGCAGGAGATTAAACATAATAACATAGTGAGTTAAGCCGAAAGCTGTTCCATGGAAAGGAATCTATTAGCTGGCCACGACTCTAAAAATCTCAAGACTATATTCACATCCCAAAGGGTTATAATAACGCGGTTGATGGGGCTTAGCCAACCTTATATACCTTTCAAAAGCTTACAAATGATGGGTAATTCCCCCAGGGTTTACCATCCACTGGCAAATGACCCGCAGAAATGGCTGACCAATAATTATTAACCTATCTATAAGCCAAGCCGGACATAGCTAGAGAGGACACAAAATTCAGGACCAGACTGCAATCCACTGAAGATGGATCAGCGTTCCGTGCACTGCACCAAGAACACCATTGTTTCCAAGTGGAAGCATATCTCTTGTGGGTACTGGAAGACCAGAATTCTGCAATGAAAGTGGAAGACTCCTGAAAAAGTCCTGGGATACTCCATCTTTCCCTGAAAGACACCAAGCCACTAGGGCCAGCGGCCCGAGAGAATTAGAGGATGAGGAAGGCCCAGGGGTTCCAGAAGGAGGTTGGGTCGGAAAGGAATCAATATCGGGAGGTCGCAACTCAACTCCAGAGCTATAGGAAACCAAGCCTGGGACCTCCAGAGAGGTGTCACTAGGATGAGATCTGCCTGCTGACGATTGATCTGAGCCAAAACCCTGGGAATCATCAAGAAGGGAGGAAATGCATAGCCCAGACCCACAGACCAGTTCTGGAGAAAAGCATCTGACGCTAGTGCTTCCGGATCTGGCTGCCAGCTGAAAAATGTCTTCATCTGCTGATTGCGGCGGGAAGCAAACAGATTTACCGAGAAGGCACCCCACTGGGAGTGGAGAACACGAAAGACCTTGGGATGAAGCCCCCTGTCGCTGAAATCCCAAAGGTGACAAGAGTGCCAGTCCGCCACAGAGTTGCTGCTCCCCGGAAGGTATTCCACTACCACTGAAATCTAGTGTTTCAGACAAAGATGCCAAAAGTCCTTGGCAATCTCTGCTAGAATATGAGACTTGGTCCCTCCCAATTTGTTGACATATCTCACTGCCGAGATATTGTCCATACGAAGACAGATACAACAATTCGTCTTGATAGGAGACAGGCTCTTGATTGCAAGTGAGCCCGCTAGAAGCTCCAGACAATTGATGTGGAGGTCCAGCTCCTCTTTGGACCAGCGACCCCCTGTGGAAACCGACCCGCAACGAGGCCCCCATCCCCAAAAACTGGTGTCGGACTCTATCACAATCTCTGGGGAGGAACCAAAGTTGGCCCTGCCATTCCAAGCTTCCATGTGGTCTAACCACCAACGCATCTCTGATCGAGCCTCCTCCAAAAGGGGAATCTGGTCCCCATATATGAGACCTCTCTGAAGATAAAACATTTTCAATCTCTGAAGAGCCCTGTAGGGTAGATGACCCGGAAAGATCGCTTGAATGGAGGAAGAGAGCAGGCCCACCATGCGGGCAATCGCTCTCAATGATACAGTCTGTCTGGACAACATTAACCTCAATTCTCTCTTGATCAGACAAATCTTCTGAGGGGGAAGGATCAACTGAGGTAGAGAAGAGTCTACCCAAAAACCCAGAAAATCCAACCTCTGAGACGGAATTAATACCGACTTCTGGGCTATTATAATGAATCCCAGACTCTGGAGAAGAGAAATGGACCATTCCAGATGGTCGTGAACTAGATGGGGACATTGAGCCATAATGAGAATGTTGTCAAGGTAAATTATTAGACGGGCCTCTCTAGCACGGAGGAACTATACCACCGCCTCATCATCTTTGTGAAGCACCAAAGGGCCGATGAGAGACCGAAAGTAAGGGACCTTGTATTCGTAACAAAGGCCTTACCACAGAAACTGGAGGAATTGACAGTGGAGAGGAAAAATAGGAATGGTCAAGTAAGCATCCTTTAAATCTAAACGAACCATCCAGTCTCCTTCCTGAAGAATATTCCTCAGTAAGTGGATGCCCTCTATCTTGAAATGCCGATAAACCAAACACCTGTTGAACTCTTTGAGGTTCAACACGAGGCGGGAGTCACTGCCCTTCTTGTCCACTAAGAATACTAAACTGAGAAACCCCATTGGATGAGAGGAAGCCTCGACAATAGCGCCTTTTTCCAAAAGTGATGTGATTTCTGCAGAAATTAAATTGTGATCTTGAAGGGAAAAATACGTCGGAAGGGGAAGAGATGTCTGAGATGGGGACTCGTAAAATTCTAGCTTGAAGCCTTCAATAGTTTCCTAGACCCAAGCGTTGCAAGCAATTTTGCGCCATGCTTGCAGAAAACACCTGTCCTGCCCTCTAAAACATACTCTGAGCTTAATATTAGGCTCACCTGTAGATCCTGCGTCCTGGGAGTAGGATTGGGTGCCTCTAGATCTCCCTCTGTGGAATCTGGAGTGACCTGTTCTCGGGTGGGAAGAGTAGAAGGTGGACACGGAGGAATCGTAGTCCTGGAAAATACCTCTCCCCTGATGGTAATATCCCAGCTGAGGACATTGTTGGCTGAAACGGCCGAATGTTCGCCCTCTGTAGCGTCTGACCCCACGGAAAAGTGGGCGAAGAACCTTTCTTGATAGACCCTTGTGCTTTGTCCAAATTGGCATAAGTTGCCGCAAATTTAGAAAGCTCTTTGAGGAAAGGAGAACCGAAAAGCAAACCCTGAGCCAAAGGACCTGAATCAGATGAAGCAAGGTCTGCCAACTTTGGATTCATCTTAATCAATACAGAGCGACGACGTTCATTGGAAATTGCACAATTCGCATTCCTCAAAAAACACAGGGCTCTTTGTGCCCAACCAACCAGAACATCGGGGTCAATAGCGCCACCAGAATCCTTGGCCTGAAACCTCATCTCCAAAATTTTGGTCAGTGGACCAGTCACGTCTAGAAGTTTGTCCTGGCATCCTTGACAGGCACGATCGATCCCCTTCTTTGGATCCTTTGAAATAGTTTTCAAATATGTGACAAGAGTAGGATTCAGTTCAGGTTTCTCTGTCACCTTGAAGAGAAAATCTGGTCTTGGGCATTCAGAACGTAATCTGTATCGAACTTCGTTCTCGAACCCATGCCTAATGTGGGATTCCACATAGTCAGCTACTTCATTGGGGGCAACCATAGAGTAGAGCGGGGATGAACAATGTCCTCAGGTTCAAAAGTAAGAACTTTTGGAGGAGGAGTAGAAACATCTTGGTGGTGCGTCTTCTTTTTGTGTTTTCGAGGATCATCCCCCTGGTCTCAGGAATGCTCAGAGGAAGAGGAAGCCAAATCCTCTTTGGACTTAGACTTCAAGGAAGCAGAAGCATTATAGCCATGATCCTTGGCCAGGGATCTGATAAGACTCTCAAGGTCCGTAGCATACGGATTCTTGCCCGGTTTGAGGGCCTGTGAGCCACCAGACAGGGAGGGATCTTCGACTAACTGAGACCGAGAGGGGGCCAGCCATCCCTGCTGCTCGGTAAAACCAATGAGATGGTGTTTAATAGGCCCAATAGCCTGGGCCAATGCTTAATTGACTGTAGGACACAAACCAGCATCCAGGGCATAGACAAGGTCTTGCTCAAAGGATCCTGCAGGATCATCCAAATAATATTAATCACCTCCTTGATCTTCGTAGACAGCCATACTGACTGGGCAGAAATATATAACTTATGAAATGAAACAGAATTTCAGGTGATGCAGGACAAATCGGGCAGAATACCAGCTCTAAAGCAGGTTAAAATACCATTAGTACGTGGACAGAGCTCTGCCCTGATATAAACGGGCCCAACCTGTGTAAATATTGTTCCAACCCCAAGGAGAGCACATTTCGGGCGTAAAAAAGGGAGAAAAGCACAGCCAAAAGACATGCATCTCAGCGTGTTTGATAACTATGGGGCTCTGTGCATGCACAGTAGAACATGCTTGTGTGCAATAGAAAGAGGACTGCGCTGCATCGCCGGAGTCCTCACTCCCCTGCTCCCACTCCACCAAAAGCGGGACGTGAGCCGGGCGGCCGCCTCCGGGAGGTGCAATGACACTCCCAAACACAATATAAATTTTAAAACAAGCGCGCGCACAGTGCGATCGCAAGGCACAATTAGTACAAAACACAAGTCACGATCACCAATAACACAGCGTTTAAGGAAAAAAACTAAAGCACTTAACGGGCTGCGAAGCAGCAAAGAAAGAGCAGTTGTTTCAGGGCTGTCAGCTTTATGTAAGGGGACCGTCTCTATGGTTATCACATGTTGTGGATACACTTGGTATTTGTAGTTTTTTCTGTATTTACTTTCTGATTGGCTGCTGTTAAAATTAAAGTGGAGAAAGAGAAGCATAATCGGAGCCTCCGGTCCTGACATAGAATCCAGGGATCATCGTGCTCCCCCATCTCTGTACAATTTCCATTTTTGTTAAGAGAAACCCCATGTTCCCCAAGACCTTCTGATGGGACGTAAGATCAGAGTTTCCCACACCCCCAACAACATTGACGGGACCTGGTGCACAACTGGCACCCCAATAGATGTTTCCAGCCAAGCCTTCACCCCCTCCCAGAATGTACAGACACTTGGGCACTCCCACAGTGTGTGTAAGAAGGATCCCCTCTAACCACAAGCCGGCAAGCATTCATTGTTCTCAGCTCTGCCAATCTTATCCAAGAGTGTCCTAGTGTAATATATTCTGTGGAGAATTTTAAATTTAATCAGACAGAATATTGCTTGTGTGGCCACCTCCCTAAGAAACTGTAGTGCTTCCTACCATTCATCATCCTCCGGCTCCCCCACATCGGTCTGCCATTTTTCCCTTAGAAGTGCCAACTCCCCCTGCGTGTTGTTCATGAGTGTCTTATAAGTAGGGGAGATTTCTTTGGCCATCTAGGAGTCTTCATTCGAGGGAGGCTCTTCCATTATGTCCCCCACCGTTGCTGTTCTCCCCTGCAGGGCAGGTCACAATTGTGAGGGTGCCATGTCATATTCCTCTCTAAGATGAGTGAACAGTACCATGCCGTTTGCATCGCATACATCCTGTAATGTGGAGAGACCGTTGAGACTGCCCCTAACCTTGTGCTCAGCCACAGCAGGGTTTTTGGAGTCAATCTCTGTTCCCAACTTATTTCTTTCTGGAGAAGACTTCATACCGCACACCGTTTCGGTTGCCTCCGAGGCACTTGTTCTAATTTTACCACCGTGGACATAGCCCTTAGCACCCGGGGGTCATGATCAGTTCAGTATCCTGGATCCTCTAGTGTCACATACACCCACTTGTTGACAATACTAACCCGGGCAGCCTCAATATTTGCAGACATCAGGTAGGACAAATCCGCCATCATATGTAGATCTCTGAAGGGAGCGGAATGCCACACGTCGTGGTCCATTCATCCACAGCGCGGTTCTCACACAGCTATTGATTTCACTGAAGAACGTCTTTGGTATCTGATGGGGACTGTTCTGCAGAACATATTTGAATTTGGGAAGGGTAATCATCTTGTAAAGCGTGGCTCTGCCCAGCAGCGAGAGTGGTAGAACCTTCCAGTGGGTGGCATCTACCTCCAATCTACACAGGACCAAGGCCAAGTTATCCTTATAGTGAGTCAACCCATATTTTAAGATCCAGAGACTATGTACGGGAAATGATAGGGTACCACCCTAAGTGGCAAAGGAAGAGCATCCCTGGCTTCCCATGATCCTGGGAGGAATATGAGTGACTTCTCTCAAGTAATACCCAATTCTGAATACTCACTGTATATCTTACAAATCTCCCCCACCCAGGTCAGAGACAGACCCAGCTCTGCCAAGTATAAGAGGACGTCATCAGGATATATCGGTATCTTCTCTTCCCATGTTGCCGCCCCCATCGCCAGCCCCAAACTTACGCGTCCAGCTGATCCATTTCACCAGCACCTCAATCACCAAGGCAAATAACAGAGGCAACCCTATCTGGTCCCCTGTCCTATAGGAAAATCCTGGGAGAGAACTCCATTCACTTTAACTCGGCCTGTGGTGTCCCATAGAGGAGTCCAACCGAATGCAAAAATTTGGGCCCAAAGCACATTATCTTCAGTTTTTCTAAAAAGGAAAGGCCATTCCACTGAGTCAAATGCCTTTTTTTGCATCTAACGACACTTCTGCCAGCTGAAAATCTGCTCTCCTGGCTGCAGCAATGTTGTTGTGCAGGCTTAAAAAACTGAGCCTAGTTGGTGTATTAGGCATAAAGTCATACTGGCCTGGATGGACCAGATCCAGGATCACTCCCTGAAGACTATTTGCCAGCGCCTCGGAAAGTACCTATGCATCTGAATTAAGAAATGGTATCAGTCGGTCCAAATCCCATTGATCCACTCGTTTCCCAGGTTTTGGGATTAAGACTATGGTTGTCTGATGATATCGCGAGGGATCTCCCTCATTGGTATGCTTCCACATTGCACTGGCAGCACATTTGGACCTGCTGATTTTCTGGATTGCAACTGGGTCAATGCCTGCTGCACCTCCTTTATGGTCAAATTTCCCTACAGGTCAAGCGATCTTTTGCGTTCTACTTGTCTGCAGGGGCAGTCCCACACAAAACCAGGTCTTCCATGTCCAGACTCGTCCTCCTCTGATAAGTCCCTCAAATAAGCCGCCATCATCCCTGGAATAGCCTCAGTGCCCACCACTAGAACTACATCTGGGCCCAGGATCTCTTTTATATGATGCCTACCTTGGTCCTATTTTCTTGGCCATGCCAACACCTTTCCCGCCTTATCCCCTACACTATATAGACGCTTTGCCTGCGCTATATAGTCCAGTTTAAGTGCATCTGTTACCAGGAGCAGTATTCCTCCAACTTAATAAGAAGATGTGCCTTTGCGGCAGCTGAGGGGTAACATTTGTTCTCATTCTCCAGGCTAAGCAGGTCCCTCTTTACTTCTGCGCAGTGCTCTCTCCCTATGGTTGTCTCCCACTTCATAGGCTTGTCTCCCACCCTCCTCATTGTGGTCTGATAAACTTCTCATAATGTGGCCGCCTCTCAAACGGGCTCAGCATTTTCTTTATAATAGTAGGCTGTAGCTGTGTGCAATCGGGCCACCTCTTTCTTATTGATAATCCTCCACATCGCCATGCTCCACTCACATTGACTCCGTCTGTGGGAAGAGTCCAGCATCACGCTAAGTGGGGAGTGATCTGAGATCCCTCTTGCCTTGTAATCAGCCTCCACAAATCCATGGAGGGTTCCTGCCGGAGTGAAGAAAACGTCTATGCAGTAGTGTATGTCATGTGTCCTCAAGTAGAAGCAGCAGCACCTATAGGTCCCATGGAGCATTCTCCAGATGTCTCCCATTCCAACAGCTTGTAGGATGTTATTTAATTTCCCAGGACTAACCCAATGACTCTGTCTGCCTTGGTCTCTGTCTAAGTGAGCATCCAGCACCATGATAAAATCACCCTCCACTACAGTGGTGGCCTGTAGTAGCTTGGTGAGAAGTTTTCCTAGATGTTTCAAGGTATATGCTTGGTGTCCCGGTGGGATATAGACATTAACAAGAGCAAGCCGCCCCTCCTCCACGCCCATTCATCCAATACTGCTGTACAACACCCCAAATCATCCACCCACGTTTTACGTATGTGAAAGGCCACTTTTGACTTTTAGTCTAAGACCGCCACTCCCATTGCAGTAGAGGACTAGCCTGCGTGGCTACATATTGTGTATTTCCTCCCTGCTAGTACTGTCCCTTTGGTTCCCCTCATATGTGTCTCTCGTAAAAATACGACGTCTATACTATGTTAGCTATATAATGAGTTCACTATCACACTGGCTGATTCTGCAGTGTGGGTGTCTGCTGTTGGGGTAACTTGCAAAAAATCTGTCAAAATTCACATCTTTGTGGACATACACACACTTAATAGCAATATGTTAGTGGATTGCCATCCTTTGCTAAGAACACTTGAGATGGTATCAGCCATCTGGTAAAGTTAAGTCATTTTCAGTCACAAACCTAACATTAGCTTACATTCAGGTGCTCTTCTTGGTCGAGTCTAAAGATTTCGCCCCCTTTGGGTTGTACAAGTATTTAAGATTGCTGTTAGGCCTCACCTCTGGGCTAGTGTGCCACAATCTAATGGATATTTTGTTTGGAGGATTAGAAGGTTTACATGGCGTTCAAGATGGCAGTCACATATATGCCAATCCTATAGTATTCAATCAGTGTTCTTTCTCTTCCTTTAAATTTGTATATCTCTGAGCCATAATGCATATGATAGTTATACATGTGACGAAATTTCCACTCATCAGCGGCGTGTGCCTCTGTTGCGTCTTTGGGGAGTAAGTTGTTCTTTGGCAGTTAAAAGATGGTCTGTTGCTCGTGGCGGTGCAGCTTCCTGTTGTAGGCTCTATTTAATGGATGTTTGTTTATACTAATGAATCATCATGTGGAACTTCTTCCCGCATAAAACATCTTGCCCTGTTTAATTAATTTAAAATTTGCAGAGGATAACGGAGGGTGAAAAGGGGTCCCATAAAACAAGCTATTTAAAAAAAAAAAAATTAAACAGAAGCTAGCATTCTAGTTCCTCTTCTAATTTATATGTGTGTGTTTATTTTCAAAAAACCACTGCTGCTGTTTGTGTTAATGCCGTGGATCTTAGGGTGACCACCTGTCCATTATTTACATGGATCGTCCTTTAGTTCAGGTGACTGTTCATTATACATAATTAATCTTTTAACAGATGTAATTTGCCATAATTTTATTTCTGTTCGCTGACCTTACTCTTTCATTCTCTGTCTTTCTTTTCGTTTCTCTTTCATATTCAGCAAGAAATATTACTCGGAGTTTGGGAAGAGGGCAAAGTACGTGTGCAAATAATGATGTGATAGACACGGATACATATAAGTCCCCGCATTTGGTCTCTCCCTAGATGTGGAAGTATCCTAGCCCAACCAAAAAAGTGAAATAGTCCACTATCCATAGCGAATAAAAAAACAATGAGTTGGTTCAGATGCACATGTCCTTCCTATACATATGAAAGCAGCCTCTTCTTCTCTTCCACATAGAGTAGCGTAATGGCACATTCATCATTCAATTTTATGTCAAGACCGGAGGCTCTTATTATGCTTATTTCTTGCTTTTATTTTGAATAACAGCACAGTCAAGAAACGAAAAACACCAATCCCATAAAGGCCCGAAAAAAGATCGGGGCCAATGGGAACAAAAACAGAATAAAACGGACCAATCAGGGTCCAACATAACCAATATATACCTATCTTAACCACGAGCAGCCATCTTTTCTTGCTGCTCGCAGTCAAGATAAGTATATATTGGTTCTATGTATATCTCTTTTTCGATGTCTGGTTTTAGAATTGTATACTTTATTATTTAGTTATTGTGCCTTATTGCATGTATTGGCTGTAACTTGCCTTAATGCTTCGTGCTTCTCTCTTCCCTGCTCGCGGTCCCATTTGGTGCTGTCCGGCGACTGCCGGGCAGTTTTGTTCGTTGTCGGCGTTCTTAACGCTTTGCCTCAGTCCTGTTCTGTGACGCGCTGACTAAAAGCAGAAGTTTTCCGTTTTTGTCAGCCCTCATATGCTTTTTTCTCCCCGACAAAGCACTACGCTTCTGCTTCGACGTTTCCGGCAAACATATTCAACGTCTCTGGGTGTGGCTGTCTCTTTCTCCTCAGAAAGGGCGCGGCCTTGGCCTTAAGCACACCCTCTCTTCGTGTAGCTCCATTTTAACCCCTTTTTTGCGGGTTTCTTCATTTTTGTTCCCTTTTTCGCTTGAAAATTGATTTTTCATTCTTTTTCCAGGGTAATGACAGTGAGGATGAGTTTAAATCGAATTTCAACGATTTTATCCATTCCTCTGTTGCTAAAGCAGTTTCAATGTCCATGAACAGGGTCACAAAAAATGTAGAAAATTCTGTTTTATCATATATGTGACAATCTACATCGGCCCAAACTGCGGGGGAATGCATAAGAGCAAAGCCACGCTTTTGGAGAGTGAGTCTATCTCACACGAGACTGAGGATAAAGTTCCTCCCAGGCCTCCACATAAAGAGGGGAAAATTACAGGTCAAAAGAGCAAAAGAAAAGTAAAGCACACTAATAGTGCACAAAAGATTGTGATTTCCGCCATCCACGATACGGATGATCATATTGACCCTTATTTAGATAAAGATAAAAATATTTTTGACGATGAGGACGATGATATTTCCGACTCTTGGTCTGATCCTTCCCCTAAGAGACAAAAGCTGGTGGTCGGCAGTGATAACCCATCATTCAAATCCATTCTGGACTTGGAGGGTAATCCTATGTTTGACCCAAATCTGATACATCACCCTAACTCTACTGAATGGTTTCCGTCATCCCACGTCAGGGATTATATTTCGTCAAGATTACGCACTCCTTTAGATAAACAAACCAGGTCAAAACTTAAGGCAGAGTGTCCTAGACCTGCTCTCCCACTTCACATCTCCGCTACCCCCTCCATAGACCCTTCTATGCTAACTTTCTTCACAAAATTCGGCAAAGATCCACAGAAAGGAGTGGGTAGGGCCTGGTCTGTGTGCCAGGATAAAATGTTGGACATTGTGGGTCCTCTGTCACAAATTTTTGACTTGGCCGAATCTGCCAGACTTGAAAATGTGTCCATCAATCCGGAAGAATTGTCCTTATGGGTACAAAGAGCCTTTTGTTTGTTGGGTAATGCCAATTCAGCTATGACCCATTAGAGATGCAAGGTATTACTACTGAAACTAGATCCTAAATTAGCAAACTTAGCTTCTATGGATCCTGGCATAAAAGCCGACGGTCTACTTTTCAGCGATTCTTTCATCAAAGAACTGAGCAAGTACGTAACGTCTTTTGCATTCCTGGATAAGGCCCAACAGTCCTTAAAGAAAGTCTTCTCCAGTCGGGTTTTTGCCAGGGCTGGTAGAGGTAGGAGTCGCTCTACTGGCTGCTATCCAAGATCTCAGGGTTTCAGAGGCTCCTACAATTCCTACAACTCCTACAATTCTCCACAGGAATTCTGACCCCAGTTTTATCCCCAGAGAACCAGAGCTTTCAGGGGAAGGAATCAACGTTTCCAGAGATCTTCATAACCAGCAAGTAAGTGTTCCTTTTGGCCATCTTTACGTTGGGGGTCGCCTAAAGTTTTTCCTTTACAAATGGGAATCTATAAGTTCAGACCCATGGGTTCTAAATACAGTTCAGGGTTATTCCATCGAACTTTACGACATTCCTTTTCAAACATCTCTGCCCCTCCCTTTAAAATTCTCGGCAGAAATAACTCATCTAGTATCTCAAGAGGTTCAATTTCTCCTGCAACTCAATGCACTCTTTTACACCCCTCTGGGTTTCTAAGTTCCATCTTCTTAGTTCACAAGAAAAACAAAAATATGAGACCGGTCATAAACCTCAGGGAGTTCAACCATTTCGTGGTTTACCGCCACTTCAAAATGGAGACCATCTTACATCTCAGGGATACACTCCAACAAAACGATTGGATGGTTCGTTTGGATCTACAGGATGCTTACCTCACCATCCCTATTCATTCAGATCACAGGAAATTTCTTCAATTTCAGTGGCAGGGTTCAACGTATCAGTTTTCATCCCTCCCTTTCGGTCTTTCGTCAGCTCCTTGGTGTTTTACCAAGCTCATGAAATCCCTGGTCTCCCATCTCAGGACCCTGGGTATTCGTCTCATTATTTATTTGGACGACATTCTCTTGATGGGCCAGAATCTTCAATCCCTCCTTTCTCAAATGCATCTAACGTGTTTGTTCCTTTCGGATCTGGGTTTTCTTATAAACAGGGAAAAATCAATCTTCGGCCCATCCCAAAAATTAGAGTTCCTCGGTTTTCTCATAAATTCCACAGAAGCTTCCCTTCAGTTACCCGAATCGAAAATCAAAGCCATAAAATCAGAAATAACACGCTCTTTACTCCTTCCTTCTATCTCCCTCAGGTTTCTGGCAAGGATTGTAGGTCTACTCCCCTCCTCAATTCAAGCCATTTTTCCCGGTCCACTCCATTATCGCGCTCTTCAGAGGCTAAAGATTCAACACCTTTGAAAGGGTCTTGCCTATTCAGATTCTATCCTCCTAGACAACGAATCCCGTATAGAACTTCAATGGTGGTTAGATCATCTCGACGCCTGGAACAGCAGGACCATCTTTGCGTGAGCCCCAGATCTTGTGTTAGAATCAGATGCAAGTCTGACCGGTTGGGGCGCAAGATGCGGTCAAATATCGACTGGAGGTACATGTTCTCCACAGGAGTCTTTATTGCATATCAACTGTTTAGAGATGCTTGCGGACTCCTTTGCAATCATAAGCCTTGCAAAAAACAAAGGCCCGCATTTATACTTCTTTTAGCGCCGCATTTGCGCCGCATTTTGACGCAAAACGGCGCAAACCTACAAAATACAATGGCATTTTGCAAGTTTGCGCCGTTTTTGCGTCAAAAAACGATGCAAATGCGGCGCAAAAAAAGTATAAATACGGGCCAAAGTACAATGCTCCATTCTTCTCCGCATGGACAACCTGTCAGCAGTTCGGTATATCAATCATTTGAGAGGCACAAAGTCCAAGTCTCTGGCGGAACTAGCCAAAAGCTTTTGGGAGTTTTGTCTACGCCACAAATTGTTGGTCCAGGCAGAATACTTGCCCGGAAACCTCAATCAAGTGGCAGATTGGAATTCTTGATTTCTGACAGATTCCAGCGATTGGAAGCTTCATCCTTCAGTGTTCCAATCACTTCTCCTCAAATGGGGACCTTTTCACATAGATCTATTTGCATCACGTCTCAACAGACAATTACCTCAGTTCTTCAGCTGGAGACCAGATCCCCTTGCCTTAGCAACGGATGCCTTCTAACAGGATTGGTCCCAGTCAATCAATTAATTATGCATTTCCTCCTTTTCTAATTATCAACAGGGTTCTCTCCCAGGTCCGACGTCAGCTGGCCTTGATCATATTGGTAGTTCCCCTATGGCAATCCCAGGTATGGTATCCTCCTCTTCTGGAGATGGTCACGGACTTTCCGATAATGCTCCACGTGTTTCCAGATCTCCTAATCAATCCTGAAGGTCAACCTCACAATTTAATTATCAACAACTCTCTCACCTTCTCAGCCTGGAAAATCTCAGGCCTTTCCAACCTTGCTCAACAATTTCAAAAGAAGCTTCAGACTATGGCCCTCATTATGACCTTGGCGGGCGGCTGACCGCCGTGCGGCCGCACTCCCGCCGCGGTCATCATGAGATCCCCCCTGGGCCGGCGGGGATCTCAACCACAACACAGGAGCCGTCTCCAAACGGAGCCGGCGGTGTTGCGGTCGTGGGCCGGGTGCAGTTGCACCCGTCGCGCTTTTCAGTGTCTGCTATGCAGACAGTGAAAAGCTGCAGCGCTGCCCAGGTGGATTATCACCGCTGGGGCAAATGTGGTGGAAAACAGCCGGCCCCGGCGGTGCGACCGCGGCGCTTCCGCCGCAGTCGAAATACCCTGGATTGCACCGCCAGCCTGTTGGCGGTGCAATCGCCACAACAGCCCTGGCGGTCTTTGACCGCCAGGGTTGTAATGACCCCCTTTATCTCTAAAGCAGGGGCTCCCGGAACCACTAAGGCTTATAAATCAGCCTGGGCTTTATGGCTTAGCTGGTGTGTGGGAAAATCTTGGGATCCCTTTTCAGCAGATATTTCCTTAATCTGCAAATTTCTTGGAGCCCAAGCAAGCTCAGGTAAGTCCTACAGAACCATTAATCTTTATCGATCCGCAATTTCTCTCAATCACAATCTTGTTAATGGGAAACCAGTTGGAGAACATCTCCTTGTTTGCCGACATTTAAAGGAAGTACAATTCTCTAATCCTCCTACTCCCAAATACAATGAACTATGGGATGTTAATGTGGTTTTACAACTGTTACTTTCATGGCCAGTAAACACATCTCTAGTGCTCAAGATGCTCTTTGCCAAACTGACAATGTTGTTATGTTTGGTTTCCATAAAACGTTTATCTGATGTTAGAGCATTAGACATTTCCAGTCGATATTTCACTCCCACTGGTATTCTCTTTAAAATTTGTAGATGGACCAAAACTAACATTTCCTCAGTTTTTTATCCTTATTTTCCAAATCAACCTAAATTGTGTGTAGGAAATTGTCTCAAGGTATATGAACAAAAGACAGCTCATCTTAGAACGTCCTCTGCCTCTCAACTGCTCATCTCTTTCAGAAAACCCCAAAAGCCGGTTTCATCTCCTATTGAAACTTCCAAATTTGCTGCTCATTCCTCCAGAGATGCTATGGCTTCTAAACCTTTCTGGGCTGGATCTCGCTTAGAGGACATTCTAAGATCGGCAGATTGGTCCAACGATAGTGTTTTTCGTACTTTCTATTGCAAACCAATTGATTCAGTTGCTTTGGTGGTAATTGATATGCTTTGAAGAAGCATAATAAGAGCCTCCGGTCTTGACATAAAATGTAGATTTTCCTAGTATGTTATGAAGGAAAGTTTAAATTTTATTAAAGACACGGAGGCGAGTATTATCCCACCACAAAAAAAATATTTTATCATTTTCTCTTTCCCTCCCTTCAGTTGCATCTTCTGCTTCTTCAACAAACAACACATGAAGATCGGAAACTTTCCGAAGCCATTTTACGGACCTCTGAGCTTCCTCCATCCTTTTCAGGGATCCCCTCTTCCAAACAACTTTGATTTCCAGCTGAAGTCCTTCATTGGATTCATCTCCTTCAAGACTGTTTTTCTTTGGTTTTGGCCACTTTGATTGTTAGTTCTATTTTTCCAATGTTTTCTGCATATAACTAGACTTCTCGCTCGGGAAAAGAGGACTGCTTGTGGTTTAGATAGGTATATATTGGTTATGTCGGACCCTGATTGATCCGTTTTATTCTGTTTTTGTTCCCATTGGCACCGATCTTTTTTCGGGCCTTTATGTGATTGGTGTTTTTTGTTTCTTGGCAGTGCTGCTATTCAAAATAAAAGCAAGAAATAAGCATAATACTCGCCTCCATGTGTTTAATAAAATTAAGACTTTCCTTCATAACATACTAGGAAAATCTACATTTTGAAGAACAAAGAGCCCTTTTCCACCAACATAGAATGCTACTAATGCTTGTGCAAGAGAGGTTATGAAATAGTGTGCCTAATGTTACAAGTAATATATGTTATGCTTAATATCACAGGTATCAGAGTTTTAGTACAGTACACATGTAAGAGATGGGCATGCACTCTAGGAGTGCCAGCTGCATGAGTAATTACATAAATAATGATTTAAATGGCACTAATTTATTTTTCCTTTTAATTCTTTTATTACGATACTCATCCCAGTGTAGCATGTCCAAGGGGTTTACTTCACACACAAAGAGACAATAAGTTATACAGGTGTAAATCAATTTACAGTAAATATTAAACGAATCATTGAGGATTAGAGTAACATACTTGTGGACATTATGGGGGTCATTATGAACACGGTGGAAACAAACGCTGTGTTCATGCTGGCGGTCAAAACACTGACCGCCAGCGACCCCGGAACCCTGCCAGCCAGATTATGAACCTGTCTGAGAGCCGGCGGCGGAAACAAGGTTTCCGCCCGCCGGCTCTCAAAAAGGCTCAGCCGGGACATTGACGGCAGCTCCACATGGAGCCGCTGTCAATGCCTCTGTGCGGCAGGTGCAGTTGCACCGTCGCGCAGATCACAGCCCAAAAATCGGACAGTGACCTGCATGACGGGGCTCTGCACTGGGGCCCCTGCACTGCCCATGCAAAATGCATGGGCAGTGCAGGGGTGCCCCGGGACACCCCCTCTGCCAGCCTTTTCCTGGTGGGATATCCCACCAGGAAAAGGCTGGTGGAAAATGAAACATAATCCGCAGGGTAGCGCAGCTACCCTGGTGGATGGTGTTTCAACCCGCCGCCAGGCTGCCTGGCGATGGGAGCCTGGCGGTGGGTGATGGCTGCCGCTGGCGGCCGTCACCATCTCCATTATATGGAGGTTCGGCCAGCCATGTTCCAAATGAGGGCATATATGTTTAAAGTACATAGTTGAGAGAAATACAAAGTTAGAATTCAAAATGTTACGCAGTCATTGGGTTTGTCTGTGCTAGCAAGACTATTAATCTCCAAGGCAGCGCCTTCTTTGCAAACTTAGAATAACAACAGATTGAGAGAAAAACAATACAGATCTAAACCCATGACTTGCGTTTTGCATGGCACTTCTTGATGCCGGTTCATAGCTCTCTGTGCTAGATTAGGATGGCAACCTACGAACTGGGATTAATAAAAGGATCTCTGTATCAAAAGCAGTAATCCACTCACCCATCTACAGAGAAACACGAATATGCGATTTGCAGGTTACCATATGTGCTTCGCAGCAGGCACATTACCCCTCTATGCTACTTTATGAGTTAAAACAATGACTGGGCAAAACACGGAAGACTCTAGAAACAGTATTAACTACCAGAGTTATGTCAGTGTTACAATGCTCTGAAAATTGCTGGGCACACAAAGATCACTGCAGCATCAGCAGTGCTTTAGGTGGCACATACTATCAGGTTATTAGTACCTGCACTTATTTAGTTTAGAAGGGATAGTATGGCACTTCTCAGCACTGCTCGAGCCTTCCGGCACTTCTCAGCAGCAAACAGGTACTCTCGACAGAGTATCTGCAGAGCTACATGTCCAATTCAAGCACTATGCAGCAGGTGTAGTAAATTTAACGCTGTCAGATATTTTAAATGCAGCCTCTTTCTGAGCAATTAAGTAAGCTTGAACAGATTTACAATCACAGTTGCTCTTATTGCCAATTTGTTTGCACGTGGTTTTTAAAAAATATAAACGTAAAAATTCACTGTTAAACTTTGCTTTTTATTACTCTGCCCTCATAGCTCCACTCCCTTTCCTTTAGCACACCTTGATTGCCAATTTATGTATGCCTGGAATAATCTTTCCTATTGCAGCACTGATCACTGCTTGACTTTCTCGGGTGTGTCCGTAAAATGAATTCTTCAACCTGAATTTGACTGTTAGTCCTGCATTTTTAAACTCACTGCAGAAATTGCCTCGACACCAGGTGGTCATCCTAATGGCTGCAAAAGCTGCCGCTTCAAATCTGGTCATTGATTTGTAAACTAAGGTTTGCTGCTTTGGTGTCTTTCGATTATTATCCCCTTCTGTGCAGCGGACGTAGTGGTTATGTCCTGCGGCACAGTGCTCCTGTGCCGAGGACGTAACCATTACGCCCTCGGCCCAGAGCCCGGAGGGAGCGCTAGACCTTCACCTTCCACCCCCGCCCCCCTGCCCTCCCCCACCCGCTGACATCATTACACACTGCCGGTCGCACTGAAAGCCACTTGCTTCCAGATTGCGAATGGAGAAACAGGTGAGTTTCTCCTCCGGCGGGTGGGGGGTTTGCGATCGGGCAGCATGAATGCTCACTAGACGCCAGGGATATATTTTTTTATTTGTTGTTGAAATTGTTTCATGTTTGGGAGCGGCCCCTTGGGCAAGGGTCGCTCCCATTTGGGGGGCATGTTTGTGTGGCCATTTCTGCCCCCCTTGGGGACAGATCAGCCTAATATTTTTAGGCTGATCTGCTCCCAAGGGGGGCAGAAACCACTAGACGCCAGGGATTTTCATTTTTGCATTATTTATGTTGTGTTTTGTGCTGGGGAGCGGCCCCTTGGGCAAGGGTCGCTCCTATTTGGGGGCCATGTTTGTTGTGGCCTTTTCTGCCCCCCTTGGGGGCAGATCGGCCTATTATTTTTAGGCTGATCTGCCCCCAAGGGGGGCAGAAACCACTAGAACGCCAGGGATTTTTTAATATGTTTATTTTTGTTTGGGGGGGGGGCCCTTGGGCAAGGGGTGCCCCCCACAAGGGGGGCATTGAACTGTTGGCCATTTCTGCCACCCTTGGGGGCAGATGGGCCTATTTTTTTAGGCCCCTCTGGGCAGAAGCCACTCAGACACCAGGGATAGTGTGTGTGTGTGTTAGTGGAGGGGGGGGGGCGGCCCCTTGGGCAAGGGTCGCCCCCACTTTGGGGGCACGTGTACCAAGGCCATATCTGCCCCCCTTGGGGACAGATTAGCCTATTATTTTTAGGCTGATGAAACCACTAGAACGCCAGGGATTTGTTTTTATATGTTTATTTATGTGGGGGGCGTCCCCTTGGGCAAGGAGCGCCCCCCAAAGGGGGGCATTGAACTTTTGGCCATTTCTGCCACGCTTGGGGGCAGATGGCCCTATTTTTTTTTAGGCCCATGGGGGCAGAAGCCACGTAGGCACCAGGGATAGTGTGTGTGTTTTTTTTTTTTTGGGGGGTGGCCCCTTGGGCAAGGGTCGCTCCCCCTGGGGACACACTACGAAAAGTATTTTCTGCCCTCCTTAGGGCAAATAGGCCTATTTTTTTGTAGGCCCATCTGCCCCTATGGCAGAATCCACTTAGGCACCAATTTCTAAATGCTTGATGATGGGATGTTTGTCAACTGACGAAGTATTTGCATTTGTGATAATTTTTTTCCTCCTTTTTGTTCTAGTTCAAAGCTTTTGCTTTCTTTGCTGTGGCTCCTTGCGGTTTTGGCGGTGGTTGACCTGCGGTTTGCATAGTTGCATGTTTTAGGTAAGTAAAAACAATTTACTTCAAAGGAGTATTGTTGCCATGCATGAATGACATGTTTGCAGGTGGTGTACTAAATGCAGGTTTGTGTAAAATTGTCCTTAGATTTGTGCACAATGATATTTGTGTTGTCTTATTTTTAATTTGCTTTTCTTTCTTTCTTTTTAGTGGGATATCATTGGTGATTGCTGTGTCTGTGCAGAGTAGTTGCTGGCGATTCAAGCTTTTTCAGGCAAGTGAGCGGTAAAGTTAATAAAGCTACACTTTATTACTTATCTTACACAGTGCTGGTTGTTGGTGGTGCATTTGTCCAGTTAATGTTCGTAGGAAAGATCATGGCTAGCCGCAGGATGACCGCTCAGCATGTGGTTGGTATGTTTTTTGAGTCATTGTCTGATCATGAGTATGAGACGGACTCTGCATCTGAGGCAGAGGAGGAAGTGAGAGATTCTGGCAGTGAAGTTTCTGTCAGAGAGGAATCTTCTGATGAGGAAGCCACACTCAGTGCAGATGAAGGGCCTGTTTCAGAGGAGGACACTGATGTGCCATTAGTGCAGCAACCTGGGGCTGAAAGGTTTCTCGTTATAAGACCTGAACTCTGGGTTGCCCCAAACATGGAGCAGCCAGAGTTGCCTGCCTTTACTGGTCTCCCGGGGTGTAGAGTCAATACAGAGAACTTTTTGCCTGTCAATTTATTTGAGTTATTTGTGGATGATGTGTTTTTGGAAGAGATTGTTGAGCAGACTAATTTGTATGCGAGCAGTATTTGAGGGACAATGCTGCTAGACTTAGGCCGCACTCTAGAGCTGCCCAGTGGATTCTCACAAATTTGGAGGAGATTAAAAGGTTTTTAGGTTTGAATCTTTTGATGGGGTTGATAAGGAAGCTGTCACTGGCTTCTTATTGGTCTACTAGTCCCTTGATGGCAACAGCTATATTTCCTGCAACAATGAGTCGTAATCGGTATTTGCTTCTTCTTAGGATGCTGCATTTTATTGACAATGCATTAGCCGTGCCACGAGATTACCCTGATTCTGACCGTCTTTTTAAGATTAGGCCTGTCCTTGATCATTTTGTAGATCGGTTTTCAGAGGTCTATGTTCCAGGCAAAGAAATAGCTGTGGACGAGTCTTTGGTCCTCTTCAAGGGTCGTTTGGCTTTTAGGCAGTACATTCCTAGCAAGAGGGAACGATGTGGAATTAAATTGTATATGCTGTCTGAAAGTAGTACAGGATATGTTTATAATTTCTGTGTCTACAATGGTAGGGATTCCAGTATTGACCCCCCTGGTTGTCCTCCAACTTTTGGAGTTACTGAGAAAATTGTGTGGGAACTTGGTAGACGACTGTTCAACAAAGGTCACCATTTGTATGTAGATAACTTTTACACTGGAGTGCAGTTGTTCAAGGAATTGTTTAGAGTGGACACTGTTGCTTGTGGCACAATTCGTTGTAACCGGAAAGGCTATCCAAGGGAGCTTGTCTGTAAAGAACTTCAGAGGGAACAGTGCAGTGCCTTGCGGAATGATGAGCTGCTAGCTTTGAAGTTTTCAGACAGGAGGGATGTCTACATGCTAAGTACCATCCATGATGAGAGTACTTCCCCTGTGACTGTTTGGGGTCAGGTTGCTGAAGTGCGCAAACCTGTGTGCATTTTAGATTATGATAAGCACATGGGAGGTGTAGATAGAGTTGATCAAAGGTTGGAACCTTATACTGCTATTCGTAAGTCTTACTTTTGGTATAAGAAGTTAGCAATTCACCTCTTCCACTTAGCAACTTTTAATTATTTTATTGTGTTTAAGGATAGGTCTCCAGAGTCCAAGATGACATTTGTGAAATTTCAGGAGTCAGTGATAGAGAGCCTTATTGTGGTGGAACAGGCCAGAGTTCCTAGAGAAGCAGTGGTGGAGGATGTGGCTAGATTGAAAGATCGCCACTTTGCTGAGCACGTTCCTCCCACACCCAAAAAAGACTTTCCAGCTAAGAAATGTAGTGTGTTTTCGAAGAGGTATCCGGAGGGAGACTCGAATGTACTGCCCAGATTGTCCTTCAAAGCCTGGGCTGTGTGTGTGTGGTTGTTTTAAGAATTACCACACCCAGAAGAATTACTGGGAACAACCATGAGTGTAAACTGTCTGTTTTGTATTTTCATGTGTTCAGTTTCATGGTTAGCATGTCTGTCATGTACTTCTTTAGAGCTTTTGTGTTTGTAGTTTTGTAATTATTTCTAATTATTTAGTGGTTTCTTTGTTTAAAAAAAAAAAAGTGGAGTGTGTGGAGTGGGGCTTGGCTGAGGGTGTACATAGTGTACATATTGACTTGCTGTTGGCTACTGCAACACACTCCCATCAGCTGGTGTGACTGCTGTATCAGGCATGTGGGCGTATGTAAGTGATGGGCCCTTGAGTGGCGCTGTCTGTCGATGCGAGTGTTGTAATGTGCTGGGCCCGTGGCTGGCGGCGTGAATGGTCTTGTGCATGTCATGTATGAAAGGTGTGTGAATGGACTGTAAAGCGGTTGGTGCCTTGCCGTGGCTTTACAGCTCACGAGCTGTGAGTCATTGGTTCAGGTTTTTGGCCTTTCAGTTATTAACAGTGCATTAAATTTTTTTGAAATCACTTGTTAATAAAATTTGATCCATTGAACCATCACTCACCCTCATGCCAAATCCAACCAGTATGTGTGGTAAAAATGACAAAACCTGCTCCGCTGTAATCAAGCGTCGCAGCACACCTGTGACACGCTAGGTGCCTCGGGTGGGACCCCGATGATGAAGCATGCCACCAACTTGGTTGGTGGGTGAGGGGTCTTTTTAACATAACCTAAGTGCGTTTCTTTTCACAATTTTAGTATTGGGAGACTTGGGGGAACACTGGGTGGAAGGAAATTTGTGGCTCCTGTCAGATTCCAGAACTTTCTGTCGCCGAAATGTGAGGAAAAAGTGTTTTTTTGGCCAAATTTTGAGGTTTCCAAAGGATTCTGGGTAACAGAACCTGGTCAGAGTCCCACAAGTCACCCCATCTTGGATTCCCCTAGGTGTCTAGTTTTCAGAAATGCGCTGATTTGCTAGGTTTCCCCAGGTGCCGGCTGAGCTAGAGGCCAAAATCCACAGGTAGGCACTTTGTAAAAAACACCTCTGTTTTCTGTGAAAAAATGTGATGTGTCCACGTTGTGTTTTGGCCATTTCCTTTCATGGGCGCTAGGCCTACTCACACAAGTGAGGTACCATTTTTATCGAGAGACTTGGGGGAATGCTGGGTGGAAGGAAATTTGTGGCTCCTATCAGATTCCAGAACTTTCTGTCGCCAAAATGTGAGGAAAAAGTGTTTTTTTGGCCCAATTTTGAGGTTTGCAAAGGATTCTGGGTAACAGAACCTGGTCAGAGCCCCACAACTCACCCGATCTTGGATTCCCCTAGGTGTCTAGTTTTCAAAAATGTGCTGGTTTGCTAGGTTTCCCCAGGTGACGGCTGAGCTAGAGGCCAAAATCCACAGGTAGGCACTTTGTAAAAAACACCTCTGTTTTCTGTGAAAAAATGTGATGTGTCCACGTTGTGTTTTGGTCCATTTCCTTTCGTGGGCGCTGGGCCTACGCACACAAGTGAGGTACCATTTTTATCAGGAGACTTGGGGAAACTCTGGGTGGAAGGAAATGTGTGGCTCCTATCAGATTCCAGAACGTTCTGTCGCCAAAATGTGAGGAAAAGTGTTTTTTTGGCCAAATTTTGAGGTTTGCAAAGGATTCTGGGTAACAGAACCTGGGCAGAGCCCCACAAGTCACCCGATCTTGGATTCCCCTAGGTGTCTAGTTTTCAAAAATGTGCTGGTTTGCTAGGTTTCCCCAGGTGCCGGCTGAGCTAGAGGCCAAAATCCACAGGTAGGCACTTTGTAAAAAACACCTCTGTTTTCTGTGAAAAAATGTGATGTGTCCACGTTGTGTTTTGGGGCATTTCCTTTCGCGGGCGCTAGGCCTACCACACAAGTGAGGTACCGTTTTTATCGGGAGACTTGGGGGAACGCTGGGTGGAAGGAAATTTGTGGCTCCTCTCAGATTCCAGAACTTTCTGTTGCCGAAATGTGAGGAAAAGGTGTTTTTTTGGCCAAATTTTGAGGTTTGCAAAGGATTCTGGGTAACAGAACCTGGTCAGAGCCCCACAAGTCACCCCATCTTGGATTCCCCTAGGTGTCTAGTTTAAAAAATGCACTGGTTTGCTAGGTTTCCCCAGGTGCCAGCTGAGCTAGAGGCCAAAATCCACAGGTAGGCACTTTGTAAAAAACACCTCTGTTTTCTGTGAAAAAATGTGATGTGTCCACGTTGTGTTTTGGGCCATTTCCTTTTGTGGGTGCTAGGCCTACCCACACAAGTGAGGTGCCATTTTTATCGGGAGACTTGGGGGAACGCTGGGTGGAAGGAAATTTGTGGCTCCTGTCAGATTCCAGAACTTTCTGTTGCCAAAATGTGAGGAAAAGGTGTTTTTTTGGCCAAATTTTGAGGTTTGCAAAGGATTCTGGGTAACAGAACCTGGTCAGAGCCCCACAAGTCACCTCATCTTGGATTCTCCTAGGTGTCTAGTTTTCAAAAATGCGCTGGTTTCCTATGTTTCCCCAGGTGCCGGCTGAGCTAGAGGCCAAAATCCACAGGTAGGCACTTTGTAAAAAACACCTCTGTTTTCTGTGAAAAAATGTGATGTGTCCACGTTGTGTTTTGGCCATTTCCTTTTGTGGGTGCTAGGCCTACCCACACAAGTGAGGTGCCATTTTTATCGGGAGACTTGGGGGAACTCTGGGTGGAAGGAAATTTGTGGCTCCTATCAGATTCCAGAACTTTCTGTCGCCAAAATGTGAGGAAAAAGTGTTTTTTGGGCCAAATTTTGAGGTTTGCAAAGGATTCTGGGTAACAGAACCTGGTCAGAGCCCCACATGTCACCCCATCTTGGATTCCCCTAGGTGTCTGGTTTTCAAAAATGTGCTGGTTTGCTAGGTTTCCCCAGGTGACGGCTGAGCTAGAGGCCAAAATCCACAGGTAGGCACTTTGTAAAAAACACCTTTGTTTTCTGTGAAAAAATGTGATGTGTCCACGTTGTGTTTTGGGCCATTTCCTTTCGTGGGCGCTGGCCTACGCACACAAGTGAGGTACCATTTTTATCAGGAGACTTGGGGGAACTCTGGGTGGAAGGAAATTTGTGGCTCCTATCAGATTCCAGAACTTTCTGTCGCCAAAATGTGAGGAAAAGTGTTTTTTTGGCCAAATTTTGAGGTTTGCAAAGGATTCTGGGTAACAGAACCTGGGCAGAGCCCCACAAGTCACCCGATCTTGGATTCCCCTAGGTGTCTAGTTTTCAAAAATGTGCTGGTTTGCTAGGTTTCCCCAGGTGCCGGCTGAGCCAGAGGCCAAAATCCACAGGTAGGCACTTTGTAAAAAACACTCCTGTTTTCTGTGAAAAAATGTGATGTGTCCACGTTGTGTTTTGGGGCATTTCCTTTCGCGGGCGCTAGGCCTATGAAGTAACTACACTGGCTCTTCTTGTTCTTTCCTTACAAGTTTATTTCCAGTTATAATGTACAGACAGAGATACATGTGCTCGCCATCCCCAAACCGGCACAACTCCAACCTTTCATATGAAAACATTCCAATCCCCAGTCACAGCCTGCCCCAACATTCCACTGCCCCAACATTCCACTGCCCCTGATGTCATAGCATTCTTCTTTTACATACAAACCAATACATCACTACACATCCCCTTCCCTTAAAAAAAAATTTTTTAAAAACAAGAAAAAAAAATGTATAATATGTATATAAATAAATATATATATTTTTATTTAATCACACACGAAATTTTCTAATACCTTAGGTTTTCTCAAAACCCTGCCGAAACAACTTTTCTTCACTTCACCACAAGCTACATTTTTATTCTGTTCACGCTCATTCACATTACATTCAAATTCTCCCATATTAATACGAGTCTGGACACCTTCCTGACAGCCCCTAGCTCCCAATTCCCCAATAACTCTAGAATCTTTGTTACCATCAATATCACACTCCAACCACCAATATTTGTTATTATTACCTTCCAGCAAATCATACTGCACAAATTGTTGTTTGCAAGGCTTAGCAATAGCAACGCGACTCATGTGACATACACTGCCATCATCCAAAATGACAGTATTTCTCATCACTTTCTTAATTCTTATAGGCTCGCCAAACTTGCTCTCACCTTTAGCCACTTTCCTTACGGATTTCACTCTCACCCAATCTCCCACATTCAAATGTGCTTCTTTAGTACCATATTTATTATTAAAATATTTCTTGTTCTTTTCTTGTGAACTCTTTATGCACTTTCTTACATGTTCTTTGCTCCAAAGTACTTGTCTGCTTCTTTGCATCCAACCAGGGTTAATCTTCGAAAATGGAATTCTACCTCGCATTATATCAAACGGACTTTGACCTATTGTCTCATGAGGTGTCACTCTATAAGCCCATAACATTTTCCTTAACTCAGAATCTATATTACTTTTGTTTCCATGCTTTGCAATTTGAATGATGCCCTTGAAAATCCTATTTATACGTTCCACTACAGCATTCCCCCTGGGATGATATAAAGCTGTAAACCTTTGTTCAATACCAGTCATTTTAGCAAAAGTTTTCATTTCCTCAGATTTAAATTGAACACCATTGTCCGTCAATAAAATTCTGGGAAATCCTTCCCTCAAAAATATTTCCTCCAAAAAATTAATCACTGCCTTGGTATCAATTTTTTGTAACACAGAAAATTCAATCCACCTTGAAAACAAATCAACTAAAACCACAATAAACTTTGAAGACCCATCATGCCACGTAATAGGACCCATAATGTCTAAAGCAACTTCTTCCCATGGTATATTAGGACAACTTGAAGAAGAAATTGGCGGGTTAAGTGTCTTTTGAGATTTGTCACTATTCTCACACTCCATGCAGTCACGTACATATCTCTCAATTTCTACATCAATTTTTGGCCACCAATAAAGTACTTTAATTCCTCTTTTGGTGCGAGATATTCCTGAATGACCTTCATGTCCAATAGCGATAAGTTTATTTCTAATACCACAGGGGGGAATAATCTTCCCACCTCTACACACAAAATCACCTTCAATACTCAATTCATCTCTCACTTCCCAAAAAGCTCTTAACATATCACTGCTTTTGACTTTCTTGTCATTATACCAGCCGAACATCACTTTGTTTTTAACTTCTTTCAACACTTCGTCTTTCTCATACTCCATGATCCATTCTTCTTTTTGCAATGAGCTTAAAGTATTCTCATCAAACACACCAGCTACACACCAGTCATTCCATGGATGTTGATCCAACTCTCTTAAAGGTAAGAACATTCTACTTAAAAAATCTGCAGTAACATTTTTTACCCCATGAACATACTGCACTTCATATAAGAAATCTTGTAGTCTCATAGATAGTCTAGCTATTCTCGCAGATGCTCTACATAAACCTTCTGTAGTTAACAATTTAGTAAGAGGCTTATGGTCAGTCCGTATGATGCATTTTTGCCCCCAAACAAATTTCCGAAAGTGTTTTAATGCCCATACACATGCCAAAGTTTCTCTCTCTATTACAGAGTATTTTTCCTCTGTGGGAGACAAAGAACGGGATGCAAATGCAACCACATATTCTTTACCCACATTGTCACTCTGTGTTAATACACTACCAAGGCCCTTACCACTTGCATCCGTAGTGATAATAGAACAAGCTTTTGGATCGTACCCATGCAACATTGGAGCACTCACAATTGCATTCTTAATTTCCTGAAAAGCTTTCTGACAACTTACATTCCATTCAAATTTCACTTTGTTTTTTAGTAACAGTCTCATTTGGTAGGTTTTAGCTGAAAAAATTTCTACAAATTTCGAATAAAACTCGGCTAGACCTAAAAAGGATCTCAAATCATCTTTAGATGTGGGGCATGGGGCATTCTTAATAGCTTCCACCAACTTTCTTTTAGGTCTTATGCCTTCATGGTCAATCTCATGTCCTAAATACGTTACTTTTCTCTGTGCAAACCTACATTTACTGATCTCTGCGGTCAGACCTTTTTCTTGTAAGATGTTCAAAACATTCCTCAATTCCTTATCATGATGTTTCTTGCTACTTCCCATAACTAAAATATCATCCTGAAAGAATGTAACATTAGGCAAATGTCCAAATAACTGCGCCATCAACCTTTGAAAGACGGCAGCCGCCGACGCCAAACCAAATGGCATACGTTTGAAACGAAAACAACCCCATGGTGTACAAAAAGTTGTAAGATGTCTGCTATGATAGTCCAACCTAACCTGGTGGTAAGCAGACGACAAGTCCAAAGTGGAAAACCATTTAGCATCTCTCGTGGCAGACAACATCTCATCAATACGAGGCAAAGGAAACTGATCTACTATGATATTATTGTTCAAACCTCTCAAATCCACACACAAACGCACTTTGCCATTAGCTTTACGCGCAACAACCAAAGGTGAAACCCACTCAGAAGCTTCAACTGGTTCTATAATCTGTGAATTTTGTAACCTGTCCAACTCTTTTTTTACCTCCAGGGATGTGGAATTCCTATCGCCCGACGCCCGGGACATCTTGTTTGGGGTCAAGGGCAACAAGTTTTTATGTTTACTTTGTCCTTGGGACAAGTAGGCCCAACCCCCTGCAGCACAAACCCTTTGGCTGCCTGTTTACAGAGAGTTGAACTCTCTGCAGTTGAGATAATGTGTTTCCAAAGGATAATGCTGTTCGAACTTGTATTTATGGTTCATTATTAGGGTGCGTGCTGTAAATAAATGTTTTAAGGTCACACTTCACTACTGACGTTGGTTCCAGTACAAAAAAATAAAACGTGTACACACATGTTTGAAAAGTTTAGGCTAAGAGGCTAAGTATAATGCTCCCAGAATGCTCTCTGATTATATGCAAATGAAGTGTCATTTAGTAAAATGTGTTGATGCATGCTAGTATTTCCCAAAAATATTTCTAATGGAAAATCAGTGTAACCATTTTCAACACTATTATGGGAAGCATGAAAATAAACAAACACTGACAAAGCCAACTGATCTGACATATTTTTATAAGTCTTTTAGTTTTATCAATGCGTGTCTTGTTTTGACATGGCTTTTGTAACACTTTATTGTTGTGGCAGCTACCAGGCCCTCAACATTGTAACAAACATTGGCAAAACCCCCCCAAAAAGTTTTTGAACTCTTAAAGCACACGTTGCCACCAGCGGCATAACAAAGGCCCCGCAGCCGCCCTCCAGGGGGCCCCGTCAGCACAGCACCTGCCCTGAGTGAGTCTGGAGAGGGGGCTCCTCCATGTTCTTTGCAAAGGGGCACCCTCCAGTTTCGTTACGTCACTGATTGCCACTGTAGTTCCTGACACTGAACAAAACTACTTTGTGTGGCAATATGCTCCTTGTGGAAGAGCAGAATGCGATCACTCACAGTAAAGCCAGCCAAAAGAGAGAGAAATAGAAGTTTAATAAAAACAAAATGTCTTTGTTAACACCAGACCTAATTAGGGACCAAGACCCACATGTAGGTAGCTTTTTGCATGTCGCAAACAGCGACTTTCGCTGTTTGCGACGTGCAAAAAGCACATTGCGATGCACAAACCCAGTTTTGCGATTCAGTAACCTGGTTACCGAATCACAAAACGGGTTTGCGACTCGCAATTAGTAAGAGGTGTTCCCTTCCTAATTGCAACTCGCAGTGCAATGTAGGATTGTTTTGTGACCGCGAACGCGGGCGCAAACCAATCGCAGTTTGCACCCATTTCAAATGGGTGCTAACACTTTCACAAAAGGGAAGGGATCCCCATGGGACCCCTTTCCCATTGTGAATGTCACTGTAAAAAAAATTTCAGAGCAAGCAGTGTCCTGTGGACCACTGCCTGCTCTGAAAAAATGAAACGAAAACGTTTCATTTTTCGTTTTTGTTATGCATCTCGTTTTCCTTTAAGGAAAACGGGCTGCATTACAAAAAAAACTGCTTTATTGAAAAGCAGTCACAGACATGGTGGTCTGCTGTCTCCAGCAGGCCACCATTCGTGAGGGGGTCGCAAATTGCGACCCACCTCATGATTATTCATGATGTGGGCATTTGCGAAGCCCTTGCGAATCACAGATGGTGTCAAGGACACCATCCTACATTCGGATTTGCGACTCACAATTTGCAGGTCACAAATCTGAACCTACCTACTTGTGGCCCCAAATTCTTAAAGAAAGTCACAAAAGTGCACCCATGGTATATGTCGTACCCCTATAAAATATTTGTGAACTGTATTTTAGCGTGGGTAAATACGATGTGTAGATTTGCTCATGTGAAAATCTATTGAGCATTTGCAAGTTCATTTTCCCTCCAGCCACTTTCTTCCCAACCCTGGAAGAAGTTCTAATTCTGCCATTGTCAGGAGTAAATGTCCAACCTTTCTTATTATGGGAAAATATTAGAGAGAAGCTGGTAAAAATCTTTAAAACATGCAGGTTAGTAGGTTTGCAGACTCAAAGGCATTCCAGCCCTGGAACTATTGCTTACTGCTTCCTCCAGCCCCAGTATGCAGATCTGCAGAAAGGTGGCAAAATAAGGACATTTCTACAGTAGGGATTGAAACTCCAAGTATTCAAGCCCTACTATGGTAGTAGCCCTGGCATAATCAGAGAGGCTATTAATTGCTGCCATAATTTGTCGCCACACTACATGGCACCAAAGGGACAAGTAGATCTTTTTACAGGACAAGTAGATTTGAGAAGCAACCTGTCCCCTGGACAAGTAGATATTTTAATAAATTCCACACCCCTGACCTCTTCCCTGACAATAAACGGAATATTCCGTACCTTATGAATTTTTGGTTTGGCATCCTTTTTTAGTCTAATCTGATGTATAAAGCCTTTCAGTTGACCTACTTGCCCATTGAACACTCCTGGAAACTCTTGTGTGACCCATTTTTTTGTGTCTTCTTCATCACACATTACTAAGACTTGCTCTACACTGTTAGGATCAAGCACAATATGCAGTTTCTTTTGGTCTTTCCAGCCTAATACCGACGGACCATCCTTAGCCACATATAATTTACATACGGCTTGTCTTTGCTTAAATTTGAATACCAGCAATCTAAAACCAATATTATCTATTCTATCACCAGTGTAACTTTCAGGCGAAATGTCAGAGGTTTCTAAATGTTCTCCTAAACTATGTACAAAATGCTTTTGCCATGTGCATTCTGAAACAATACTGTATGGGGAACCAGAGTCTGCTGCCACCTGCAGCATAACTCCCCCAAATGATACCCAACACAAGGGTTTGTTTGACGTTTGTCCTGAAATGTTCAAAACCACAGTTTTGTGACCCCTCAGTTTATAATTTACGTCTTCATCACTGTCATCAGAACAGTCTTCCACCACTTCCTTAATGCAGGCCACTTTATTGTTCACTTTCTTCATTTGTTTCTTCTTGCACACCCTAGCAAAATGGCCTACAATTCCACATTCCAAACACTTAGCATTTTTAGCTGGACACCCATCAAATTTTGCAGAATGAAAGGAACTCCCGCAACGGAAACACTCATTTCTGGATCGATCAGACATGTTATATTTTTGATTCTTTGCAAAAGTTTGATTTTTCTCTTTTTTAAAGTCATTATCCCGCTTATCTATGGACCATTTGTTGTGCTTGCGATCACTAACTTTGGCAACAACTTCTTCAAAGTTCTTATCCTGTGCCAAAGTGATTTTCGCACATCTTTCGGATAATTCCGCTTTCTTCACTAAAGCAATAATATCCTTTAGACTGGATTCGCCTTCAATCCACAACCTCTCTTGAATAGATTTGTTTTTAGTATACATTACAATCTGGTCCCATACCAGTTCATCATGTAGACCAGCAAACCTACATGAGCTAGCTAAATGTTTTAAAGCAGAAACGTAGCTCTCTATGTCCTCGTGTTTCTCTTGTTTCCTATGGAAAAATGCGTGACGAGTAACCGCAATGCAAACAGCAGGAGAAAAATGATCATTTAAATCCAAAATAGCACTTTGAAACACATCTTCATCGCCTCTATCATGTTTTTGTAGTTGATTGTAAATACGAAGACCTTCAGGGCCTAAACAGTGCATTAAGATCCTTTTTTTTCTTTCAGCAGAGATTAAACCATTGCAATCTTCTAAGTTTGCTATGTAATTCAAAAAATATTCCTTCCACTCCTTCCATTGTACAGCTGGTTCACCAGGAGATGCTAAAAATTCCTTTGGTGTACTCAACTGCAAAGAAAGCGACGTCCCTGTACCAGAAGAATCTCCACTCGAAGACATAGGGGGTGATTCTGACCCCGGCGGTCTTAGACCGCCGGGGCCAGGGTCGGCGGGAGCACCGCCGACAGGCCGGCGGTGCCCCGCAGGGCATTCTGACCGCGGCGCTTTGGCCGCGGTCAGTGCAGGAAAACCGGCGGTCTCCCGCCGGTTTTCCGCTGCCCCTAAGAATCCTCCAAGGCGGCGCAGCTCGCTGCGCCGCCGAGGGGATTCTGACCCCCCCTACCGCCATCCTGTTCATGGCGGGAAAGCCGCCATGAACAGGATGGCGGTAGGGGGGGTCGCGGGGCCCCCGTAAGAGGGCCCCGCAAAGTATTTCAGTGTCTGCCTTGCAGACACTGAAATACGCGACGGGTGCCACTGCACCCGTCGCACCTTCCCACTCCGCCGGCTCGATTACGAGCCGGCATCCTCGTGGGAAGGGAGTTTTTCTCTAGGCTGGCGGGCGGTCTTTTTGAGACCGCCCGCCAGCCCAGGGAAAAACTCATAATACCCTCCGCGGTCTTCTGACCGCGGAGCGGTATAATGGAGGGCGGGATTCTGGCGGGCGGCCTCCGCCGCCCGCCAGAATCAGAATCACCCCCATAGTGTACTAAAAATTATAGCTGTAAAATATAACTCTTTAGCTTACTTCTTCAGCAAGACATGTATCTCTGTTATAATAATTTCTGTTAGTTTTCCTTTGTGCCGGATAAACTTCAGCAATGAAGTTGCTAAAAAGTTAAGAATAGTAAAAATAATACCATGTATTTGGTACTAATTAACATTAAAAGGGCGCTGTTCCTGCTCCTATGTAACTTCCAGCGCAAGAACCAGCACGTTCACAAGACATTGTTATTAAGCATTATGTTGTCCAGGCAACCAGTAACCATGCGGGGGTGCACGCGAGGACCGACGCGATGAAAAATCTAACGTTTGAGCAGTACACACGCGCCTCAAACAAAATAAACAAACAGCAACTGTATTAGAGAAAGAGAAAAATAAAAATAAATAAATAATAATAAAAAAAAAAACTTCCCTCACTTGCTTAAAATAAGTTGCCTTTAACAAAGCAGGTCCGAAAATAGCTGCTCTCCAATCCTCAGTCTGATGTCTGTAGCGTTGCCTTCCACTACAGTTTTCTTAGTCCAATGCTTGCTGCTTTACGATCCTGCTCGTCGCCATGTGAAGTAAGTACACTGGCTCTTCTTGTTCTTTCCTTACAAGTTTATTTCCAGTTATAATGTACAGACAGAGATACATGTGCTCGCCATCCCCAAACCGGCACAACTCCAACCTTTCATATGAAAACATTCCAATCCCCAGTCACAGCCTGCCCCAACATTCCACTGCCCCAACATTCCACTGCCCCTGATGCCATAGCATTCTTCTTTTACATACAAACCAATACATCACTACAGCCTACCACACAAGTGATGTACCGTTTTTATCGGGAGACTTGGGGGAACGCTGGGTGGAAGGAACTTTGTGGCTCCTCTCAGATTTCAGAACTTTCTGTTGCCGAAATGTGAGGAAAAGGTGTTTTTTTGGCCAAATTTTGAGGTTTGCAAAGGATTCTGGGTAACAGAACCTGGTCAGAGCTCCACAAGCCACCCCATCTTGGATTCCCCTAGGTGTCTAGTTTAAAAAATGCACTGGTTTGCTAGGTTTCCCCAGGTGCCAGGTGAGCTAGAGGCCAAAATCCACAGTTAGGCACTTTGTAAAAAACACCTATGTTTTCTGTGAAAAAATCTGATTTGTCCACGTTGTGTTTTGGGCCATTTCCTTTTGTGGGTGCTAGGCCTACCCACACAAGTGAGGTGCCATTTTTATCGGGAGACTTGGGGGAACGCTGGGTGGAAGGAAATTTGTGGCTCCTGTCAGATTCCAGAACTTTCTGTTGACGAAATGTGAGGAAAAGGTGTTTTTTTGGCCAAATTTTGAGGTTTGCAAAGGATTCTGGGTAACAGAACCTGGTCAGAGCCCCACAAGTCACCTCATCTTGGATTCTCCTACGTGTCTAGTTTTAAAAAATGTGCTGCTTTGCTATGTTTCCCCAGGTGCCGGCTGATCTAGAGGCCAAAATCCACATGTAGGCACTTTGTAAAAAACACCTCTGTTTTCTGTGAAAAAATTTGATGTGTCCATGTTGTGTTTTGGGCCACTTCCTTTCTTGGGCGCTAGGCCTACCCACGCAAGTGAGGTACCATTTTTATCGGGAGACCTGGGGGAACACAGAATAGCAAAACAAGTGTTATTGCCCCTTGTCTTTTTCTACATTTTTTCCTTCCAAATGTAAGGCAGTGTGTTAAAAAGACGTCTATTTGAGAAATGCCCTGTAATTCACATGCTAGTATGGGCACCCCGGAATTCAGAGATGTGCAAATAACCACTGCTTCTCAACACCTTATCTTGTGGTCATTTTGGAAATACAAAGGTTTTCTTGATACCTATTTTTCACTTTTTATATTTCAGCAAATGAATTGCTGTATACCAGGTATAGGATAAAAACCCATTACAAGGTGCAGCTCATTTATTGGCTCTGAGTACCTAGAGTTCTTGATGAACCTACAAGCCCTATATATCCCCGCAACCAGAAGAGTCCAGCTGACGTAACGGTATATTGCTTTAAAAAATCTGACATCGCAGGAAAAAGTTACAGAGTAAAACGTGGAGACAAATTGTTGTTTTTTTTCACCTCAATTTCAATATTTTTTTTATTTCAGCTGTTATTTTCTGTAGGAAACACTTGTAGGATCTACACAAATGATGTCTTGCTGAATTCAGAATTTTGTCTACTTTTCAGAAATGTTTAGCTTTCTGGGATCCAGCATTGGTTTCTCACCCATTTTGGTCACTAACGGGAAGGAGGCTGAAAGCACAAAAAATTGTAAAAATGGGGTATGTCCCAGTAAAATGTCAAAATTGTATTGACAAATTGGGTTTTCCAGTTGAAGTCTGCCTGTTCCTGCTGGGAAGATGGTGATCTTGCCACCTTGTTGATGCCTTTTTCAGGGGAAATAAACACGAGCTGCTTTCTGCAGCCTTTTTTCCCATTTAAAAAAAAAAAAAATTAAATGTTCACTGTATTTGGGATAATTTCTTGGTCTCCTTCAAGGGAACCCACAAAGTCTGGGTACCTCTAGAATCCCTAGGATGTTGGGAAAAAAGAACGCACAATTGGCGTGGGTAACTTATGTGTACAAAACGTTATGAGGGCCTAAGCGCGAACTGACCCAAATAGCCAAAAAAAGGCTCAGCACAGGAGGGGGAAAAGGCCTGTCAGCGAAGGGGTTATGAACATCGTGTTTTTTCTAGCCTTCTTTCTATTTCTTTTAATTCTAAACATCATTCGCAACACAATTGAAGTCCGTCTTTCTTTTCCACAGCACTGGCAGGCAATGTTTACAGTGCGACGGGGTGGTGGAGTTGACGAACACGGAAGCGAGGAAGCAGGCGCAGTGTCAACTGTGCCCTGTTTCTGTAGAATGAAATTTCGTTGCCGTCAGCAAGCCTGACCAGTGACATTGGAATGGGCAGTGCCATACGTTGAGGAAAAACGCAACTTTCCCCTACTAAAATGGCAGGTTCCTGTACCAAGATGGACTCCGAACGTCACTGACCGCCCGTGTCGTCAGAGGTGGGAGCGGTGGGATTACAAATCAGCTATGCACCGACGGGCTCGATGGCAGATCACTGGCACAAGGTGTGTTGGAAAGAAAGGCTCCTCTGCCAAAACGTTTAAGCTTTACACACAGCAGCCATCGTCCTCTTCTCCTTCACCAGTATGGCTACATAACGCGGAGTCTGCGCACTGTACGAGACGCAGGTCATTCATGAATATGGAAAGAGGACGACAACCTATAATGACACTCAAGACATATTTAACATTATTTTGTATGCAGTCTTTTTGTACATAAAACATCTACAGACATATGCAATGTTTCCGAGAAATGTGCGCAAGCATATTTTTTCTGGTTGATTTGTTTAGTGTGAATATAACACACCTTTGACTTTTTTATGATGCTGGTTTTCTGAATATTTTATGCACGTATTGAACGGATAGCCAAACGCAGAGCGATTGTGTTTGTATATTTTTCTGTTACATTATGGTTTTGGTGTTTTATCATAGTATACACTTTAAATTGTCTATACTAAGATGGCAACGAATGCCCCTTCGCTGGGGTTAGGTTGGTCTCTCGTTTGACTTGTTTTGGCTTGTCCTTCTTTTGTGTTACTTGTTTTTGCGCCTGCGCAGAGTGCTGGCGGCGGGCAGTCACTTTGCGCCAACTGCGTGGTATTGGCGGTGGAGGCACGTACGCGGGCGCCGGAGACCGGGGAGGAGAGCACCGACAAGAGGAGCAGTGACAGGGGCAGCAGTCTTCTCCTCTGGCTGGGCCATTTCCGCTATAAAGAGAGCCCGTCCTGCCTTCAGGGCTGGGCAATGGCGGGTCCCGGGCTCCCCGCCAGCCATGGCTCCCTCAGGGTGGGCTAGGCCGAGGGCAGTGGCAGGACCCGACGAGCGGTGGTCAGTGCTACCCGCACCGTGGAGTGGAGGCAGGGGCAAAATAGATCTCCGGCAAACCCCCCGCCTCTTCTGGATAATAGGGGAGCAGTAGAGCAGGAGTATCACTCTGGATAAAGCATCAACTCCTTGGATTAGTGGACACCACTCGCTGGACACGGAACTCAACCTAAGGAAAAGCTGAATTCTCTTGGAGAGTGACTGAGGAACCTCTCTGACCAGACGGACACCAGCTGCCTGCAGGCGTTGGAACCCCGGGCCTGGAGCCTTCGCCGGGTGAATGCTTGACAGGATGGAACCCAAGACCATTATGTACGATCTGGACACCTCTGGGGGACTCATGGAGGTGAGTATGAAAAGTTCCGGGATAGGGACGCTGCCAACCATCACCGCAGTAGTATGCTGACCATCTCCGATAAAAGGGACTTGGCCTAGTGCGATGGTTGTTGTTACGTGTAGAGCTTTCATTCACAAAGAGGCAGCATAGCGCAGGTTGCACCGACAGACACACCTTCCCTTACACATAGAGTTAAAGGAAAATAAATAGGGATGGGGCATAGTGTAGCAATGGGTAAGTGCATCTTTTGTTTTCCTATTGCTGTGAAGGGAGAAATACGTGAAGGAATGCATATGGCTGACATTGGGCGGGGTGCAAGTGCCCCACCATTCTATTGTACGGTGATCGTCATAAACGAGTCACTTGTAGACCGCTTGTACCTAAGCCGGGGGGACTTGATACACATACACGTATATAAAACCCGGAGCAGCCCATGAAAGCGCACTTTGAGTGCTTACTACGAATAAGATCCCCACCCAAAGTGCATGTTTTATATGTTAATATACCGATATCCCACAGGAAGCGCTAGCTTTGGATATTAGTAGTATGTATAGAATTAACCCTGCGCACAAACGCTATAGTTGAGTCGTACTATACGTTTCGACTTCACCTATTAACAGAAAACCACTGTCTCTTGGGAGTCTGGTCATAAACACCACTCGTAGATCTCATAGGCCAGTCATAATACAGCATGTAACTTGGTACTTTATTTAGGTTCTTGTTTGCCCATCCTGCGTTTGTATTTCATAAAGAGCTAAAAAAAAATAGAGCACTGCGTATGTCGGGCGGACCTATAATATCACTTCCGCTTGCTTGTTGGCCAAGCAGTATGGTGCCTTTTTTTCATTGTCTGTTTTTTGTTAATCTTTCGTCCAGTGACGACAGAGGGCTTTGAGACTAATGTGTAGTCTTTGGGGTGAACGTTGCCTTTAATGGGTGTCTCTTTGCCACAGTGAATGGCAGTTTACGGCGAGGAAAACTTCTTGCATATGTTTGCGATGGTAGCACTAGTAGAATGCTACTAAACATCGAAGTAGGCTTCTGATGAAATTGATATACCATCACACAGTGGTACTTCTGAGAGCCTGGTTGGGTTGGGGAAGAGGCCATCTACGTGACCTTATGTCAGATGACCTATATCTCACTTTATGCCGCCCTAAGGTGTCCTTTAAGCGCAGAGCAGGGTGTGGTTCGAATGAGAGGAGTCGACATGGGTAACATAGCAGGTATTGACGATATGGAAATATATCAAAGGGATCTATGCACTGCGTAAAGTTTCCATTCCCAGGAAGGCCTTAGAGCACTGTATAAAAAAAAATCGTCACATGGTCCCACAAAATCTTATTTGTGTGGCCTACCCCAATCTGCGAGTTCAGAGAAGACTCGCGTCTTGTTAAATAGTGCCAATTCCGGGCATTGAAGGGCTACTAGCAAGACTAATTCTCACTGCTTCCAATCTTTATTCCCACACAAGAACTGGTGTCTTCGACTCAGCTTGGCTATGCTTTCAAGCCCCCCTTTTCCTATGATTGCGCCATAAAAGATAGTATTGCTTAATGGATGTGCCGTGCCATAGCTCTGGGTAATCTGTAAGCAAAGCAGTATGGTTAACATTGGAACTGGCAACATGTGCACAGTGTCCTGAAAATCCGCTTCATATAATTTCCAATATTCTCTGGTTTACATTTTGTCCCTGTCCCAGTGCATTTGACCCCTCCCCCCCCCCCCCCCCCGCTGTGTTTTTGAGTGTCTGCCCCCACATTGTTGATATGGCGAGTAATTTGGATGCAATGAGAATTGTATAGCCCAGACCTGAGTACGCCCAGTAGCCACAGTCTAAAGCTTTGTGTGTTTGCCCCCAGCAAATCCAGGCCCTCCTGGCTCCCCCCAAGAGTGAGGATGGGGAGAAGAGGAGCAGAAAGCCAGATAAGGAAAGCAGGAGGAGCGGCAGGGCCACTAACCACGATAGCTGTGACAGCTGCAGAGAAGGAGGGGACCTACTCTGTTGTGACCACTGCCCAGCGGCTTTCCATCTACAGTGCTGGTAAGTGCTATGTACAGAGCATGGTAGATATTTTTAACTGGAGATAAAAGAGGTCTAATAGTGATGGCAAAGTCACCGGGCCTCGACGTATTCGAGAACTCCAGCCACTGACGGCGGCTGAGCATTTAAAACCTAAACTGCGCTAGAGTATAAAGAACATTCAGAGCCACTTACAATTGCAGTGGTGGGAATGGATCTAAACTTTTAAGACCTTCTCCCGTGTTGTTTGGCTGCACTTGACTCTGGTCTGTGTTTTGTTCTACGCCACTGAATGTCAAGGTTACCACACCAATCCACCTGTCTGATAGTTGAGCCCCCACCCCGCCCCTCGAAATTAAGATACCGTCTGAGCCAGAAATAGTTCCCTCCGTTGTCTGGAGGGCCCTTGTCACGCAGATCTTTAGTGGTGTGTTTGTAGAATGTTACAGCGAATCACTGTGCTGATTTATTAATAAATACATGTATTAAAAAAGCTTTTGAGGTGAAGCGAAAGCCGCATATCTCAGGAAGGACAGTGCTGTTTTTTCATTGTTGTCACTGGATTTGGTAGGATCAACAAAGAGCTAACTAGTGGCATTTTATTTCACCTTTATTTCTTCTGTTTAGGCATAGTGGTATTTACTTTACCGTTCCTTGCACGAAAACCAGTCAGGTAGTGTAGTGGCAAAGAAGTGTTTACCTACTGATGTGAGGACAAGAGGCTGAGGGTTCTAGAGGGTGTAGCCTATGCAAATGAAATACTGGGAGTAATTAGGAGGTGAAAAGCCCTGAACTTTAAAACCACAACGCAATTTCAGGCTAATCAGTTCAGTGGAAGCAAAAACAAGACTATAACGCCCAGAATGCATTAGGGTGGCGGCTGCTACGCAGAATCCATTATTGTGTGTGAATTTTAAGGCACTTTGTTTGATGTGTGTCTCACTAATGTGATGTCTTGAAGCGGGTTATCGATCTGTGCGTATAGGGTTTTTTGGTCCGTGTGAATGGGTATAGGAACGGCACAGAGCTTGAACGCCTTCAGATCTTTGCGCTTTAGAAGTGACCTTGATTCATAATGCGTGGCAGGGAAGGAGGGATATTGCCCCAGTATGCAACTTGTGAATTGGCGGCAGACACAGGGGACTGTGTTTCTTTGTTAGCGTATAAAAGTGTCATACAGTACATGCCGGAGGGCCGCAGCACAGACAAGGGTAGAAGTGCAGATTAGACGGCACTGCATCCGTGGCTGTTTATCTTGGTCGAAATGTTAGGGCGGCGCATGTATTTTGTCGGTCTGCCCCCCATGGTCGGGGAATTTCGATGTGCGCAAACAGTGCGAGGGTCATAGCGGGCCATCTACGTCTTGTGGAATTGTTTGGGTGCAGTGTGAGATCCGTAAGCAGGATCAGTCCTTTCCCAAGGGTTAACATCGTGCAGGGTGTTGGTAGTATGAGGGGTTAAAGACAAGGTGTGAGAGTGCTATGTCAGAGTGCTATGTATGGTAAACCGTGGGTAGGCAGTGTGAAGCTCTCAGGCATGTCTTCCCTTCTCCCTGCTTCTCTACAGCAACCCAGACCGCGCAGACACTGTTATCCTTGCCCATCTACTCCCTCCGGGCATAACATGGGGACTGGCCAGGCGATGTAGACATTTAAGCACCAGCATTATGCTTTGCTTCTCTTGTGCAGACGAGAGCCATGTTCAGAGCGCCATCTTGGCAGCCCGGTCGGCTGCGCCTTCGTAACGGGGACACCGTCTCCTCTTTGGAGGAATTATTACTGCCCTTTGCCATGGACTGTTATATTGTGTTCATCAGCGAAAGGCAGTCCAGGGCAAGACCATGCCACTTCTGTTCGTGAGAGGGGAGCATTTCCTGCTGAAGCTCAGAAATGTTTATTATTGCTTATGTTTTTTTTTTTTTAATAGTCGCCGCTTCGTGCGCATGCTCTGTTTGCTCTGTGTCGCGTAAGTCTCCTGCCAAGTCCTTCTTGTAGGTCTTCCCTTTCGTCACTGATGAATCCCACCCCTCCCCCCAACATATGCCCTTTTCTGTTGCTGCTTGGGAGAGACCAGCATGCAGCGCTCCTCCTGTTTGTGCTCAGCTGCAGCTGACGCCTGTAATGAACGCAGTAGCGCCGAAGCTTGGTCGAGACGCTGTTTTACAGCTCTGAATACAACGTCTCTGGTCACACTAGACTACAACATTGACCGAGACCGACCACCAAACTCTTATAGCATGTCTCACGAGCTCGCATTTTTCTAACCTAGGTCCGTCTCATAATATTGTTACAACTGAAAATGTATGCACAGAGGCTGAGGTGCGTGGTGTTTATCGATGGAGAGTGCTAGGCGTCTTATGTAATTAGAGGAAAGTCTGCGTGCGATTTGTAGTGGAAAAGTAGCCGCAAGTTCTCGGAGGCTTAGTGGAGAATTGCTTCTGTTAAGTTGCGTTTGGAATGCCTGACCCTTTTGTTCTCAGAAGACAGCTAGCTAGGTATACATGCTCAAATGGTTGAGCTGCATACAGACTGGCGTGGCAATTATAAATTGTGTGCGGGCTTTAAGTCTGTCGAACTATTAAATCTGACTTTCGGTGGGGGGGGGGGCGCAAGGGGGGAGTGGGGTATTGTCGGAATATTTTGTTTAATTTTAAATTGCTGAGGCAGCTGCATGATTTTCTCTATGAAGAGAGGATGTGACGTTAGGACAAGAGAAGCCAAATTTAGTGCTGATGAACCTGGATCGGTCTCGGCATCTGCTCAACATCCTATAATTTTGGGCACATTGCTTAATCTCCCCGTGCCCCAAGAACAAAAAAATAAATGAACATGACCTTGTGTAATGTAACTTGTGCTCAGGTAAAGTGCTCCAATAACTTCAGGTCGAGTTGACACTATATAAAACTACAAATAAAAAACAATGTTAAGCAGGGAAGACCTATTTGCATGTAATTGTTCGGCTCTTTGTATTGCTTCAAAATGCACTAGAGGAAATGGATTTAAAAGTTATAGAAAACAGTGAGGGGAAAAGATTGGAGAACAAGGAACGCGATTGTGCATTTAGTGCCCCACTCCGCCCCACAAAAAAAACTAGTTTTTTAGTGTTTGAGACCCTTGTATTCCTTAGACATGAAGTGACTCGCAGAACTTAAGTGTCTTCACTTTCCTGTGGGCAAGGGGGGGGGGGTAAAGGTAAGCGTAAAACTGTAAGAGGAATCCGGACTAAGCATGACAGACTTGAAAGTGGTATTAGTGCAAGTGACTTACTCCTACCATCGCTCTAGGTACTCACTGGGACTCTATTGCCCACATTTCGAGAGAGGCCCGTAAGTTAAATAAAATCGAGATCTGAACATCTTGTTTCCACCCTCGCCCCTGAAAGGCGCACTATCTGGGTGGAAGGAGGAGTCCTTCACAGACTGTTGAAGGATTTGCAGTAGCAGTCTTCTAGTCTAGTTAGACCAGGATTAAGCTTGATTTCTAAACCGCTCTCTGGGATGCCTGGCTGGAGTGCCAATGAGATTCAGATTCTGTGCTTTTGACCCACATAACTGTCATTTTCATTGTAAAGCTTGCATAATATTTGTAATGAGGAATCTCAAAAAACGAAAAAAATACCCAAAAGTCATCTCTTTCTCCTAAATGCAGAGTGGAAGCTGTTTAGATGTCCCAGGCGTGTTTCAAAAACAGTTCATGAGACAAAGGGCTCGCCTGCTCAGGGCAGGCTACCTTAATTCGCGTAGGCCTTATAATTATTCCTGGTCGGTGAGAATGGAGATCACTTGCATCAGTAGATGGGGGTATTTGATAACGCAGTTTTTAAAATAAATGAACCCTTGATTGAATGAGGATCTGTTGGAGTGAAGAACAAAGTTGGAACGTGCTCTAAAATTGTGTGATAGATTTCTTATAGGCATTTTAAGACTGCAGTACTTAGTAGTCGAAATAAAGGACAGTTGTAAGAATGGGCACCCCCTATCGTTCTTGAATAGAATAATTTTTTCTTGCAAAAGCTGAGAAGCAGACTCTGTACTAACATAACCCCATTACCTTTAACCTGAAGGCATCACCTCCCTGCTTTGTACGTTTCCTCCTTTGCTTCTCATTCCACTTGACTTTGTAGTTTCCATCTTGCATTCTCTTCTTTTAGTGTGAAGTCACAAAATGTATTGGAGTTGGCCATCACTTTTGGAAAAAGTTGAATACGTCCTACTCTGACAATTGGATTCTGCAAGAAAATTCCACTACTTTGGTTTTTATGAAGCCAGACCCTACTTTGCTTTTGAGCTGGTAAACATTTTTGTCTTGAATCGGATATCGTGATTATTTAAATACGGTGTCTCTTCCTTGATATTTAATCTTGCCTTAATAAGCAGTTTATTCTTATTCTCCTAACCCCATGGTAGGTCTGGCTTTTGATTAAGCCATCAAAAGTTCACTGAAAATAGCATCTGCTATTCTAAGTTTATTCCTGTGGCTTGTGTGGTTTGTCTTTTGTTCCTCACAAATGCAAAACTTTTTTACTTGTGGATGTTTCTTCACTTTTTATAGTGCATATCGTGTCATCCTCCTCTTCCTCCTGTCCGGGGCCAGTTCTTCTCATTGTTCTCCCATCTGATGAGCTGTCACGACTGCAATCGGATTGTAAAGAAGATGGATTGCCAAATTCTTGAACTAGTATATATTGTTGACAGCACGATATGTCCTGGCTGGCGATTTGATTTACATGCTCAGTTGATGCCAGTAGTATTGCAGCTTTCATTTGTGGCATAAATTATATTTGAGTTCTCTTTCATAAGCAGCTTTTCATTTTTGATAGTTTTTTTGTATTTGAGTACGTGGTATAGACCCAAGGGGAGTTTGCTTACCGAGTGGAGTCTTGAGAAACGCAGCCTTGGTACAGAATATTTCAAATCTTGCAGTACAGTGCTTTGTTTTAAACAGCCCTGTATTTACTTGTGCTTAGGTTCACGAAGGAAGCTTTTGGTAAGACCTATCTGCTGTCTCAAAAGCCTTTTTCAGATTTCAGACCGCTAGGGCAAATTGAGTCAGTGAAAATTATGTCACGGAAGAATACCCTGCATGTCATACTTATAGAAGCCCCTCAAAATGCAAAAAAAGGAAGCACAGCCATGTAACTCACCATCTGCCTAGTCCCGGATGTGTTTTTGAGGTGGGATTATTTTACACTTTGCTGTCCGACGTTCATTGTTTTCTTAAGGTTGGGAATAATTCTCATTACGCATGATAGTTGTTAAGTGGCTAAAAATGAAAATATATTTTAAAACTGCATTTTTATGTTATGTAGCTTCTGCTTTCTTAGTAAATGCACGTGAACGAGACTATATAAAATAACTCCTTCATATCGGGCTGTAACAGTAGTGCGGCACTTCCTTGTGCTATCTCGTTGTTGATGCAACTGTTATGGTCTTTACTAGGGCATAAGAGATGAACGCTTGTGTTGTTTCGTCTCCCTTTTTCTGTTGAGTATCTTATGATTTATAGGAAGTAAAACAGGCCAGCTCACCACTTACCTGGTGGCCTGTCCAGCGCTAAAAACAAAGTAGGAAATATGATTTACTGTTCGACTGTAAGATGCTGTTTAAGCCTTTCTTACTACCTAGCATTGCTGATACTGATGCCCTGCTCCTTTTTAGCTTGCACGTGGTGGCAGTCATTTATTCCATTCTCATCGTACCTCTGGTCCATTTATCGGTTTGAGGCCAAGGAGCATATTCGGAAATGCTTGGGCCTTGGCAGTGTGTCCCTTATTCCCGCTATGGTGTAGTACCGTTCAGAGAGATAATGCAGCTGGGTACAGTTTTTGTACAGCGAACTACTGTCCCAAATGTATTCGTTTTACAAGAGGGAATGGGGGTAAAGCGGTAAATACTGCACTTTTCATCGCCAGCAATTACTCTCTGCGTCATTTGTTTCTTGCCAAATGGCGCTTCAGAGCAGGATCTGTCTAATCTTGTGTGCTGCAGCAAATGCCGATGTCCTCGGTCAATTCCTCCTGAAATTCCTAGTTTCTTGTCACTATAGTTAGTTTCTGTGGCAACCTGACCAGTCAGCCTACTTCCGTTTGTGGGCAAACATTTCAACAGTCTAGTGGGCCCCGGCTGTCCAGGCTTGAACTGCAGGGGTCCGTGCCGGAGCATCTCCGGTGGTAACGGGAAGATTAAAGATCTTATGAATGTTAACATTTTCTAGCTTGCGTCTGAAGCCTCCTCCCGCTATTTAAAGAAGGAATTTCTGGTTTCATTGAAACAATGTTCATATGTTAACTGCGCAGCACCCTTGATCACCGTGCAGAGCTGCTTCTGCCTGAAATAAAAAAATAAATAAAAATACATAAAATCACCCCCCACCCACCACTCGGCAATTCTCTATTTACAGGTTTTACATGTTTTATAATGTGCAGTTTTAACGAACCCATTTGTTTTTTCTGTAATGGTGTTTTGAATCGTAAATCCTTTGAACACTTTAGATTTTTCTGCGTCCATCACTTCTTGTGCTGGTTTAGAATTATTTTGGTCCACTGTCTAGTTCCTGCTAATGGTATTTTTCAAAGTAGTGTTTTCTGACCCATCCCATCGTTTTTGTGTCAGTGGCATTTTAGCGTCTGTACGCATCTCTCGAGGCGGTAAACATGACCGGGTTCTACCGGTCCTTTTTTGTGTGTGTTATAGCGGCCACTTTAGACTGTATATACAAGCGATAAACCTGCTAGTCGTCATTCGTCTTTGTTGCGTAATCCACGCTGTCGCCCGTACAGCACGGCACGATTATAGAACGTAGCATTGCCAGCAGAGCCCCGGAACAGGAAGCTACACCCATTCCGTTACACAAACGCGACAGGGTCCCTAAACTCGCTGCATGTAGTCCGAGAACAGCTGATGCTGTTGAGAAATCTGATTCTGACGCCTGCAGACATCACCAGCTGTGACCTCCATCCCATGGCCGATCTCGGCAGATCTTGGCTACTGGAAAATGCACGGTGCCTCTTGGCTCGCAGGGGCCATGGAGGACGTGGCCGTCAACCCAGACCCTGAAAAAGATGCTGGAAGAATGGCTGTTGCCCCTTTAAAAGTTTAAACATGTTATTTTGTGTAACACCACGGGGTGTGGTTGTTTTGACCAAGCCCATGCAGGAATCATTTTCGAGTGGCTGCTTTCCACGATCGGAGAGTAGTGCTTTTTGCTGCTTCAGTTCATGGATTACCGGGTCATGTTTGCTCAAGTTATTTGTTCAGTGTCTTTCGTGCTCTATGAAAGCAAAAAGTAGCAGGGATATTTCCATACTGATGATGTCCGAAATTTGAGTCTTATTTTGTGAAGGAAGGCGGATTTCTTTGCCTCGTGTGGTGAATGTCGGTAAACCGCGAGACCTTTCATTATCAGATAGCGGTTAGGATTTGACAAAGTTGCGCGTCATCTTTTTAGGTTTCACTTAGTTCATGATATGTCCTTTGGAGACTCCTTTTTTTTTTCCCCTCCCCCCAACAGGAGGCTTAGGAGAACACATGAAGAGAAAGGTTAGCTTCATTGTCGCTTTAATTTCCTCCCATCTTAGTGGTCCTCTAGTGTAGGCTTCCTTCCTCTTCATGTGTTGTCCCTCCCTTGGAGCAATGACGCATTACTTTTGTCCTTCCACTACTCATTTTTTTTTTGTTTTTGGGTGCTCCTTTTTTTTGTTTACACACTCGGCCAGAGTGTCTCTTTCCGCTAACTTCCTTGTGTACTTCTTATCGCCCTGTGTTCTTCTCACCCTTCCTCATCCATGCTACTCTAGTGTTGCTGCTTGCCCCCTCCCTCCCCGTCCATGTTGCTGCTTGGTGGCCCTCCCTCTCCATCCATGATGCTTGCCCATCACCCTCATTCCCTCCCCTGCCCGTCTTTCTGCTTGCCTGTCAGCTACCCTCACTATCGTCCATGTTGTTGCTTGCCTCCTCCCAGCCTCTCTCACTCCCTTGTACATTTTGCTTCTTGCCTCCGAGCCACCTCTGTCTTCCTGCTGCTGCTTGCTTCACACCCTCCTACAATAACAACAAAGTGCTATGACGCAGATTCTGCTGACTGTCAAAGCGCTCCCCCGTTACTCTGTTGCAGTGTTGCCTCTCTCCCCCTCCCAACCCCTTCCTCCCCACTAGCATTGGGGAAAAAAGTGCTATGACTGAGAACAATGCTGCCTTTTTTAATTAAAGAAAAGCTTTCCTCAGACATGTTGCTTCACGGCAGCTGCACTTCTGTATAAAATGGCGAAATGTTGATAAAGTGAATAGCTCCTGTCGCCTAGGCGAGATCTTTTGGGCTTTGCCAATGTTTGCTTAGAATTACGGAAATAAACGGTCTGGGAGTACCGCTCATTCTTCATGTTTGTTGTACCATTGAAGTAATGTTAGGAGCAAGATTAGACCCCAGGTGGATTGGAATAAATATGCTATATCACAAAAGGGTACGGTAGCTCGAAATGAAAAGTTGCTTTTTTTTCCCTATTTTGGAACTTGGGTACAGGCCCTTTTTGGATGTCATAGGAATTGTCAGATTGCGTGGGAAAACCAAGCCTCACACACAGTTTGTGTCATTCGTCATCATCAGCAATGTCCTTCCCTGGTAGGACAGTGCCACTAGGGTGGACTTGACCTCCTGATAGACTCAAACGAAGGTGCAGGTTCTTACATAAAGATCTACTGGACAGATGGCGGGATCCTAGTTAAGTTAAAAATACCTTGGGGTCTCTGACTCGTAGAGGGAATATGACCTGGCACTACAGAGACCTTTCAGTATTTAATGGTCCACCATGCGATCCTGAGAGAGAAGGACCTTCTAGAATGATCACCATTGGAAGATAGGCTATTAGATGAACACATGAGCTAAAAGGTGATTTTCCAGACCTGTAGGAAACTGATAAATAATTCCCCAGATATGCACCTTCACTTACGGGGTTGCTGGGAGGCCGACCTGGGAGAACTGACAGATAAGGATTGGCGGGAGGCCCTAGCCTTTCCTACTGAGGTAGTGCTTAGAACAAGATTTAGACTTGTGCAACTTAAAATTTCACACACAGCATATTTATCCTGTTACACCACGGTCAGTATGGGTAGGAGACCTGACCCGGCCTGGCATCGGTAGTGTGGGCGAGAGGGGTCCTTTTTTCACACTATATGATATTTTTCAGTGATTCAGGCCTTTTGGGGATCAGTGTTGGCTTGCATAAATAGTGTTTGTGGTGTAGACTTGACTCCTTCACCTAAGTGGTGTCTCCTAAATGTATGAGAAGCTACAGATTTCGGCCAAATGAAACTGATTTGGGTCTCCACAAGCATAATAATTGCGAAACATAGCATAGCCCATTCATGGGCAGCGACGTCTGCACCGCTTCCAAAAGAATGGAAACAAGACATCGATTGGTTAATAATGGAGGAGAATGTGTTGTACGAGAGCAGGGGGGTGCCCTGGCAAATAGGGGAAGATCTGGGGCAAGTGGAATGTTTATAGAGGAAGTTCATGCTCTGCTCCCCTGATAATTTCCTCAGAATCACCAATGGCAACATTACGAGTGATGGACATCCAGACGGAATATGGTTGTAATGCTATGATTTTACCTGTCTGGGTCTGGCTCACATTGTATATGTTGGATATATTTGACAAACTAACCGGTAGTTGCTGTGGTATCTTTGTTGTTTATTTTATGCTTTTTACTGTGTACCCAATAAAAAGATGTTATTTAAAAAAAAAAAAGAACAAAAAAACTGTCAGCAAATAGTTTCAATAAAGCATTTAAAATAATAAAAAAATAAATACCTCGAGGAATCCAGGTATGTCACCTTTAAGTATATCTAAAAACATCAATGAGCTGGCAAGTGAGAGCTATGGCTGACCATCTCCCTAAGCCATATGTGTCTGCCCCTATTGTTAACCTACATAGGTCTTGGGCATTTTTCAGGCTTAAGGATCCCTAGTGGGCTGGCCTAATTGTCAAACGCAAAACTTGAGGAAACCAAAAGCGCAGGTGAATCTTCCTTGGAAATATGTACATTATGCCTACAGAGGTAAAATGATATAGAAAAAAGCGTTATCAAAATCCCGATTGGAGTTCTGACGCCAGCATGCAGAAGACAGCTTTGTCTCAGTGTGGGAACACAAGTGATACTGTACCACACAACACTACTAGATACATGCAGAAAAAAACAGCTCACATGCATATTTAAAACAATTTATTTGGTAATATTGGTATATTACTTACCCTAATTTTGGTAAAACCTGGTCTGGGAGGCGAAGATTTGGATAAATATGGCCTACAGGTTGCAGCACTTTACTCTTGCTGTGCAAGCCTGGTGGCAGCCATCCCCAATTTTATTTGATAGCATCACAATGCACCCCTTCCACTTAAGCGGGACTGCCTCTTTCTTTCACTAACCTACAGTTATACCTGCAAATTACCACATAGTGGTACGCCCTATGTATGATGGTGTTTGAGAGAGTTAAGTTGGTTGGTGGTGTGGCCTGTGCGCCCTGTCTGACCTTTGTGAGGTGGTATAGACTATACAGTTTGGTAGGGCTGTCGCCTCCTGTGGTGTGAAAGGAATCACATCTAACTCTTATTATCTGAAATGAGATCGCATTTTCTAGTATCAGACTGCTGATTTTCAGTATTATAAGACTTGACACGTTTTAACAGTTGGTAGGTGTTAGGTTGATTTACAAATCAATTTCCTCAATGCATTTTGAATTGATAAACCAAAGGCATGGATTCGTCAGAAGGTTACCCATCCGGTGGGCAGCGTTAATGGGTGTTCCAAAGTGAACTTTAGAAACAGGAAGATAAATCCAAATATAAAGTTCTTGTATTGACTACAACATTAAAATCCGCGATGTTCTCACTTTCTGACTCCAAATAAATATGTGGAACAGTCTGTTGCTCGGTGTAAACGAATACTATGGGTACCATTGCACTGACACCATTAGTTGGTGAATTAACGTATGGAGCCATTATTAGGGTTCAGAGTAGAAGCACATAAAGATCCCTTTGTGTAGTTGCAGCAGTAAAAGGTTAGCACATGGTTCCCATAGTTAGCTGAGGGCTGTTGTCGTTATCTGCTTTAGGAGATAGTTTATATTTGCGTTGACACTTTTGACAATGTCACTTGTTTTTTTGTGTTTTCTTTTGCATCCTTTTAATGATTTAACAGTTTTTGCTCCATCGCTTTTAGTGAACATATAGGGTACATGGTAGTGGTTGTTGCTCCCGTTTATGCGTTGTCTGCTTTAGAGGAAGATGCAGTGATGTAAGTCACGGGCTCAAAGAATTAATTGCACGATTGCTCCTTAAACAGGTTTTTTAGCTAGTACACTCTGTTCTTAGAAATGTATTTCCTTTTTTTTTGGTTCTGGCATTGTATAACTTAAAAACTTTGTACTTATGATCAACAAGCTGGTTATTGTCGCTTTTCATTAGCATTTATTAGTGAAAAGAGACCTGGAGGAGGTTTGAAATGAGGTTGAAGTTGTGACTGCCTTCTCGCTCATTGTAAAGGTTTGCAGTTGGGGTTGATTGAGAATCCAAGGACTGTTAGAGCTGGCAGTTTGTGTTTTGTAAAAACTCCCAGGGAGTTTGAAAGCTGTAATATTTTATTTTTTGCTGACATGTGCCATTGATACCTCCGTTACAGTTGAGGAGAGATGAAAATTCTGAGGAATGCTTTTCTCCAGCAAGGTCAAGATGGAGTCTAATATTTAGGGCCAGATGTAGGAAGATGGCAAATTGGAACTCGCAATTTGCTATGCAGAACGGTGTCTCAGACACCGTCTGCGAGTCGCTATGGGTTCGCAAAGACCCACCTCATTAATATTAATGAGGTGGGTCGCAATTTGCGCCCCCATAGCGACTATGGGCACTCACGGGGATGGAGGCCTGCTGGGAACAGCAGACCTCCATGTCCGTGACTGCTTTTAAATAAAGCAGTTTTCTTTTTTCCAAGTGTAGCCCGTTTTCCTTAAAGGAAAACGAGCTGCACTTAGAAAAAAAAACCGAAACCTTTAGTTTCGGATTTTTTCAGGGCAGGTAGTGGTCCTTTGGACCACTGCCTGCTCTGAAAAAATATTTTTGGGTCCGCTGACAAAGGGGAAGGGTCCCATGGGGACCCCTTCCAGTTTGCGAGTGGGTTACCATCCACTTCAAGTGGATGGTAACTGCGACTCCATTTGCGACCGCGTATGCGGTCGCAAATGGAATTGCATACTACTGCGAGTTGCAAATAGGAAGGGAACACCCCTTCCTATTTGCGAGTCGGAAATGCATTTTGCGAGTCTGTTCCGACTCGCAAAATGCATTTCTGCGTAGCAAACACACGTTTGCGACTCGCAAACGGCGATTTTCGCCGTTTGCGACTCGCAAACTGTTTGCTACATCTGGCCCTTAGTGCTTTGTATACATGGCCTTTAAGGCTACTCTGATTTTGCCATAGTTTGAAATTGCAGATAAATCATGAGTTAATGGAGTGATTGAAAGGTCTGACTCTGCACCTAGACCCAGTGGAGGCACCTCCTTGACTATCAATGGATGCTCCATTATAATGTATGAATCAACTGAATTATTTGTTTCTTAAAAGTAGATTGTGACAGGGTGATCAGCCTATGGCTTTTGGGAGGCTGATGGAGAATCGGTTTAACTGCTGGGAACCGAAAATAAAGGGACTGCACCAGCTACAATATATTCCTGTGTCTGGAGAACTGGCCAGTCGATGTGGTTACTTGCACTTGGTAGCTTAGTGCTGGAATTGTAAACCTGGGGAACTGCCAAAGGGGCTAGTGTTTAACAGTATGGTTTTCTACCAACAGCTCAAGAACACCCTGGTCACATTTAGTGACTTGGGTGTAGTACTGTTTAGATTGCACTGTATCTACCAAGTCTATGGTGCCTGTTTTAGCAGCTGGTTCTAAATTCATAATAGGCATTTCCAGGTTTTTGCCTTTTTTTTTTTTGGTGGGTCGGTTGGCTTCAAGGTTCTTTGATAGATTAAATATAGGCAGTGATCCTGTTGTCAGTGGGTTGCGACAACGTTTTATGAGATGTGCCCATATCCATGGTTGAGAATACTTTAATTTACACTTTTTTTCCCAGTATAGGGACATTATTCTTGTTAAATACTCTTACTAGCAGCAGCTAGATTCGTGATTTCGTGACAGTCCTGCTGTTTAGGATCAGGCAAAGCGATTTAAGGAGGCTTGTGCTTTTAACTAAATTTTTAATGTAAACAGAAAAATAAGGCGGACATAGATGCGGCGACCACAAAGTTTATTGTAAAAGCCGACCATGGCTTGCTTCAACTCGACTTCGTGCCAGGCCACAAGCTGCACCAGACGGCCACCATCCTAACTTCCCTCCAAGCTAGACCCCTCACCAGCATACACCTGCAGGAGAGTAACGAGGGTGAATGCGACAGACAATGGGTTCCGTCAAACATACGGGCTGAGTAGTATAGTAGTTTGGGAAAATATGCAACGGACATCATGAATTGGTCAGCTTCTTGCTGTCTGTAGACAGAAACCTCTTGTGGATTATATTGAAAGCCTACAGTGTACCAAGAGCCTGCCCATTGGTTACCCTTGGTTAGTGTTATTGTCACTCTTTTTTTTTTTTTGCTTGGTTCGTATTTAGGGCCAGATGTACCAAAGGATTTTACCCATTCTGTGTCTATGGGAAAATGCTTTAGTACATATGGCCCTTAGTCGCTTGCCTTCCTCTCTTTGTGTCTGCTATCCCTCCGCTGGAGCTGTGTTTCTTTACCCTCCTTTTGATTGGCTGGCATGCATCCTTCCAGTGCTCACATTTTTGGTAGCTACTTTTTCTTTTTCCTTGTTAACCCTCTCATCCCCCAATAGCTATTCTGTCATTAGTGCTTCTTCCTCTCTTCACCCTGCACAACTTATGAAGGCCTGGCAGCTCCCACTTGTTGCCAATCAGTTTCCATTTCAGAAATGAAATCACATGTGATTTTTTTTGTTGTTGTATTTTTTATTTATCGCTGGTAGCAGTAAATAAAACGGCTCCCATATCGTTCACAAGACTTATGCATACAAATTCACACGTGCATACGCATACCGAATGATGAGGGCGCCAGTAAGATCATGATGCGTTCGCCATCATGCATGCCTCGTGTTATGAGCCTGTTTTTTTTTTGTTTCTTTTTAGCCCTTCAGTCACGAGGGCAAGACCTATTAGCTGAGCCAATATTTTTTTCTTCTTGTTATTCAATTAACACTTTAATTCACAAGGCATCAGTGCTAAATAATAGAAAAAACAATTTTGAAATTGTGAAAAAGTTTGCTACTTATAAAGGTTTCAGTTCAAATATATTGAAATATATCTACAGAGTTTAACTGTCTATGAGCTTCGTCGTTTACATCATATGTTAAGGTCTTAAACTTCTGTGAAGAAAAATATTCAAACAAGCATATTTTTGAATAAAGGTGGAACAAATAATAAAGGACATACAACAGCCCCCTGCAGCATTGGAATCATTCATTCCAGAAGTTTTTTAAAACAGTGGTTCAAGTCCCGGTTATCTGAAGACTAATGTAATATTGCACTATTCACACAGATCCTTAAGGGGCACCTGCCTCCACTGAAGGCACCCCCACAAGTTGCAACAAGTCTGATCACATGAGTGAGGTGCTCTGAACACATTAATCGAGTGCCTTTCTTGCTTACCTGGCTCTTGATAGAAGCCAGCTAGTTATTGCTTAGTTTAGAATCCTTGAACCCCCCCTCAGTTTCAAGAAACAAAGGCCTATATCTCGATTCTTTTTCTAGATGTGCTCCCAGAATCTGGAACTCTATCCCTCTGGAAATGCACACATACCCTTCTTTCAGATCATGCAAGAAGAGCATAAAGGTCCTACTGTTCCAAAATCACATTCTAAGTTACCTTTCTCTACTCACCAAAGCTGTCTGTAAATAAAATAGCTCTTGTTTCTTTGTATTTTCTCGCAACCTAGTGTGACGTTTTTGGGTCGCAGGCTACTTGAGAGCGCAGCTGTCTGGTTTGCTAAAAACATCTTGGGGACATTCAAAAAGTTGACATAGGAATGCGTTCTTCCCGTTGGCTTTGTGGTTTGTAACTCACATTTTCTTGCTTTCCATTTGCTGCCTTTATTTGTTTTAGGCTGTACAGCTTGATTTCTTACCTTCCCTTGCCCAAACTTTATTTACAGTATCCTTTCGAATGCTTCCTTTCCGTAAACAGGCCTGTAAATCTTGTTCTTATCTTGTCACATTTGCTGTGCATTCAAAGACCGAGGTCAAATGTCAGGTGCTGTCTTCCCAGGGTGCTTGTTTGCTTTTCTTTCTCTGACTTCAAAATTAGAGGATTTATGTGACAATCTTGCTGCCTACTGGGGGTAGGAAAAATATTTTTTCTGCCAAGCTACAAGTAATTTTTTTTAGAATGTATCAAAATTAGGAACAGAAATGAAGCCCAAAATCCAACCACTCGCTGTGGCAAGTTTTATTTTATGAGGTCGAGCTATTTTTAGATTCCACTTGACCTTTCTGGTGAGTGGACAAAGAACAGGTGTTCTGTTCAGTCAGAAACCGCATTAGCAATTAAGATGCCTTTAAATCTTATTCTTGTCACATTTGCTTTGTGTTTAAAGACAGAAATCAAAAGTCAGTTTGCCTTCTTGCAATGCAAATACTTTTTCCTTGTGACTGCAGAGATTAACGATTTGTAAGGTGTCTGACCTATGTGAAATGAAAGGATTTGGTATCCGGTTTTTCCTAACACCCAACATTTATATAAATAAGTCAACTTTACAAACATTTCAAAATATTTCAGTAACTGTGAAAGACCATTTTATGTACTTCTGTGTGATTAAAAAAATATTTTAATAGAATTAAAAAAAAAAAGTCAGGACACTTTAGTTGGAGATGTGCAAATGATAAATGTTTTCTGAAACCCAATTTTCACAGATTATTGTTAATACACTATATTGTTGTGTCAGTAATGCTGCAAGTTAGTGGGAAGGTTTTTGGACATTTCTTGGAAATTTCCGGTCTGTAAATGACAGTGCGCTACTACACCATGCTTTAGTAATATATTTATTAAAAGTGAGTGTTTAAACATAAACCGAGAAACACTCCTTCCCTGATGGCAAAGCTATTAGTAAACTAAGAGGCAAATCATGCGTGTACCCTATTTGGGGGCTAGATTTATTATACATGGAGCAAACATTTAGTGTAGTTAATCAACCAAAAGTGGATTTTTTTTTTTTTTACAGTAGAAATGCTGAACTCACATATTTGAAGGTGCACTCATGTCAGAACGAAAAGGCGACTGTAAAATACAATATTTGTCTAGGATCACACAGTTTGAGACCCGTTTCTGGGTCAAGTACATTACAGTTAGGTCGAGTAGCTTATTTAAGCTACTCGTCTTGCAGGTCTAGTAATATTTTTATGATTTTTCACGGTGTGGAAGCACATTTTTCTAAATTATTTCTGAAGTATTCGAATCAAATACCTTAATATAGACAAAACAAATTATTACACTAGATGCAATTTCTACACATTTTGTGTCCACTGTATAGTTTTATAACTGTATATTTGTGCAAATGTAATGGTCATCTAATTGAAAATGTGTTGTCTTTAATGGCAGTGTGCTACCACACCATGAATACTCCACTCAGTGGAGAAGTGTGGCTCAATGGTTAGAGCGGCAGACCCTGATGCAGAAATCTGTCCCGGGACCAGGGTTCAATTCCTGCCTTGGCGGGTCTTGGGCTCAATTTCCTCAGACCTGATAATTCTCGCATCGGTGCCTAATCTAATTCATGGGTCCCACTCTGTAACTCTGGGCAATAGCTTGCTTAATCTCCACAACAGCCCCAACAGCGCTGGGATGCCTGGCATCACCTTGGGGGTTGCCCAGGAGTGGGCACCTCACAGGGAAAAGCCAGGAGGGGTTCCACAGCGGTATGCGTACAGCGCCTTGAGACCCTAACGGGTGAGTAGTGCGCTATACAAGTACGAAGTTTACAGTTTACACTCTGCACCACTCCACACCACTGCAGTCTACTCTGCACCACTCCACACCACTGCACTTTACTCTGCGCCACTGCACTCTACGCCAGTTTATGCTAGGCCGTTCTACTTTGCTCTGTACTACTCTACCCTATGCCAATGCACATCTCACCACTTTACTCCACTGCACTCTACACCACTCCGTCTAGGCCACACCAGTCTACTCTACGCCACTGCACTCTGCTCTGCGCCACTGCTGAACAGCCGCCACGCTGGTATACAAAATGGCTAAAACACACTCTGGCATAGGTGAGACATATTGGCTTTGCCAATGCTTGTTCTGTTTTATTCCTGCTTTTCCCATCTGGCGTAACTCGTCCCATTGTTATTGTAGTGCTATGTCCCCCCCCCCCCTAGTGTAGTTTGCATAGTATAAACCTGCAGAAAAATTGCAGCCCATCTTGAGTGTAGATTGAGTCCTGGTCGCAAGGTATTTTGTGAGCTAGCAAAACACAGTATGAGTAGTGTTTCTGCCATCAAAGACTAATACAAATGTACAAGGCTTACCGGTTTGGTAGGATACATGTGATGGACTACCTCAGTTCAGGAAAGACCTGGCTCTTCGACTGATCCCTGAGGACATACCTCACAGCGCCTTGAGACCCTCTGAGTGCGTAGCATGCTCTAAAAATAGATTGATTCATTGATGGACTCATTAGGAAAACCAAGGAATATTGGTTGCCTGTCCTAAGGGAAGTAAGAAGTGTACAGCAATTATATTGTTGCATTTTTCTAGCTTTGTATCTAGAAACTCACCAAGTGTGTGTAGTGTAGGAGTAAGCTTGTTGTTTAAGATTGATTAAATTCATTGTTAATTAAAATCATTACTAACTCCAAATAAGAATAGTTATCTAAACATCACAATGGGTAAAACATGATTAAAAAAAATAAAAATACGAAAGGCATAAGTAAGATGTAGGCTGATAGAGCATAAGCATATTAAAACTAAAAGTACATTTATAATTGATCAATTCTTCTATAATAATTAGAATAAAACATTAAAAACAACCCAATGAAGAAAAATTAGTTCAGTAGCACAACATAGTGGCAGTGTGTTCCCCATACTAAAGCAATGTTTTAATGCTTCTATGCTGGGTATGTCTAGTAGCAAGAACAATTTGCCTAATAAAATGCCTCTCAGGGATAAACCCTGGGCAACAGCATAGAAAGTTAAGTATTCAACTTTTATAATCACACAGTCTGCATGTTTGGTTCGTAAAGACTTGATTGTGCCATGTTAACATAAATTCTTGTGTACTGTATAGCATAACGAGCAAACAGTTTATTATGTTGTGGTACCTAGTGTATTGGCTCCATGAATTAATATTGAACAGACATGTGATTATAAGAGTAAATTATTAAAATAGAGTATCTTAGTTTGGTCAGTTAGGTAACATCCGCAGCACAGCTGAACAACATCTGTTTAGATTTTTACGATTTTAAAAAACATTCTTGAAGAGTTATTCTTCCAGGTGGTATCTACGTCTTAAAGTACTGGTTTAAAGGACATTGTCTGTGTTACAGCATGGGTAGCGCTTGGCTGACCTGGTCTCTTAGACAAAACACAGTGGAGTTGATTGGGTCGTCGATGTGGAGCGTATGTTGAATAACATTTAGCCCTAAAACCAGAACAGATTGATTATTTTAAAATGAAAGTAAAATAAAGTCATTTTAATTGTTTTCTGAAGTAAAGATATAATGGATAATTTCACTGACAAGTCAGGTATTGAAAAGATGGTCCAGAGTTCATACCTATATGCAAGGCGTGATTCTGTACTACCTTAAAGCTCAGAAAGTGTAGGATAGGTTTTCTCAGCATGGTCAAAAGGCTAAGGTGCCTTGTTCTGAAATGCATATCAGGAAGTCTTAAACTGTAATCTGGCCTATATTAGGCCAGTGGAGAGCTCACATAGGCTGTGCAATGATCACACTTCTTCCAGACATAAAATAATCCTTATCTTTGATCTTTGGGTTGCTTAACTATATATAGATAGGCCAACCACCATTGCACTCTTGGCGCCAACAAGAGCTTTTTCCCTCTGCTCTAATGTCTGCTTGTGAGATAATCTATTAATGCAGTGCACCACGCGTAAGTTGATAATTAGCAAGCTTGGGTAACTTGCTTATGTGGCTCACTTTTTGCCAAACCTCCCAAATTTACAAGAATCGGACAGAAACAGGAGCTTTATTGAAATCTGACTTGAGGCATCTGCATTGTACCGCAGGAAGCGCTCCAGTAGGTCTTTGCTCTAGATGGCGAGCATGCACTGTCTCAAATTGAGACATCCTGTGTCTATATCATGGACTTCAGCCCTGCCTATAGGCTTGCCATTGGCTGGCTCCCTTGTTGCTCCATTATGTGTTCTCCCCATTTGTCCATGACGTCCATACCCCCATTAGTCTTCCAGGGTTTAGTCCTCCCCGAGAGCACTGCCCAACTACTACTAAACTAACACAACGACAATTTTATGGCATTGTTTCGGGCTACTTTATTTGTTGAAGAGTGTCTTTCACAAGCGCTCCTGTTTTTTCTCACACTGTGCCTGGTATGGGAACCCTTTTACATTAATACAGTGATGCGGCTGGCTGTGCAATTTTCATTCCCTCTGTAGTTTTCAGTACCTTTAGACCGCTCGCCTAGCGATGATGTTTATCAAACACATAGCTGACTTTTTGTGATGCAACTTCACGCTGAGCTAGAAGTCACACTTATTAGTAGGACTAGTTGTGTTAGAGAAGCTCTAATGCATCCATTTTTGCCTTAGGCTGTGCTCTTATGCTGCAAGCAGCTATACAGAGCCTGATTCTCCTGGTAAGTTCGGGTGTACATTTTATTTTGATCTCTAAGCGTGCTGTCTGGTCGAGATAATACTATGAGGGGGTTGTCGCATACTGTTGAAGCCACGTGGTAGTAGGCGTTCTTGTGACCTTCTTGCAGTTAGTACTATGTGATTTAGCAACCAGCGTTGACTGAGCCTTTATCTTCCAATGGTGCTTGAGGGATCAGTCTACTTTAGTCAATGGATTTAAGCATCGTGCTTGAACAAGGTTTAAGCAACACAGGGGAAGGCAATGTTCTTTTTACATAATTTATATTTAGCTAAATGCGTTCACCCAGGCAACTCGTCTACAGATGAGTGATAAGTAACTACTCACTATCCTTTTTTTTTTTTTTCTCTTATAAATAGAGACACTTGTAGTTGGCCTGTTTGTGTGGTTCAAAAATGTTGAGATAGAATAAAATACAAATATGTTTAGTGTGGAGCTTGTTTTTGTTCCATAATGATAATGATCCTGCCCACATGGCACATAAGTGCCAGGAAGTTGGGGACTCTCTCGAACACCAGTAATAGGCCCTTCAATCCAGTTAGACGTGCTCTTGTCATTATTACGAGGTGACTGAAGTGCCTACTACAAGAAGTCTCACAAGCGTTTATATCTTTAAAAAATCTAACTTATGGCGTAGATTGGTTAAGGGTGGTGTCAGATCTTTTCATGTTAAATCTTGCTGTGCCTTGCTCTCACCCACTAAGCTGCTGTGAAAGATTGCTAGCGCTGCCTTTAGTTTCACAGATTAAAAACTCTTTGCAGCCTGTGGCGGGTTGTCTTTCCTTGTAATTGTCCAGTGATGTTAAGGTAGAATAAGTTGTTTAAAATGGAAAAGCAGCAAGAATAAAACAACAAGCATTGGCAAAGCTAATAGGTCTCAGTAATCCGAGACCTTGGGTGTTGGCAATGTAAATGCATTTGTGTAGATCAGTAAAACCAGCCCCAGAGCTGTACACAAATACATTTACATTCCAAAGGCCTATAGCTCTCAGATTACCAAGACCTATTATTGGCTTTGCCAATGCTTGTTTTTCATAGGCTGTCACACATCTGCCAGAGGCCATTTACATAAGCCTGACATAAAAGCTGCTTAGCTACTTGGAGAGTGTGCAGTGTTTTAGTTCGGGGTGTGGAATTTCTATTGCCTGATGCCCGAGACAAATTGTTTGAGGTCAAGGGCACCAAGTTTTCATGTTTATTTTGTCCTTGGGACAAGTATGCCCAACCCCCTGCAGCACAAACCCTTTGGCTGCCAGTTTACAGAAAAGGGAACTGTCTGCAGTTGAGGTAAAATGTGTGTCCATTTGTTAATGCTGTGCGAACTTGTATTTATGGTTCATTAATGAAAAGCTTTCATTATTAGGGTGAGCGCTGTAAATAAATGTTTTAAGGTCACACTGCTCTACTAACAGTGGTTCCAGTAAAAAAAAAAAAAAAAAAAACTTACATACATGTTTGAAAAGTTTAACAATATGAGGCTAAGTATAATGCCTCCAGAATGTTCTCCGATTAGATGCAGATGTTTCGAGAAGCTTGTAAGCAAGCATGATGGTTCTTTGCTTTCAAAATAAAATGTCCAGAAAATAATGCAAGTAGGAAGAAAAACCTTTCTCTTCTATGAACTTTTAGGTGGTAGTTCTTCGAAGCGTCATTTAGTAAAATGTGTTGATGCATGCTAGTATTTCCAAAAAGATTCCTAATGGAAAATCAGTGTAACCATTTTCATCAAGATTATGGGAAGTATGAAAATAAACATGCACTGGCAAAGTCAACCATTCCATCCAATTTTTGTGAGTCTTTTGGTTTAGTCATTGCGTGTCTTTTGTTTTGATATGGCTTTTGTAACACTTTATTATTGTGGGAGCTGCCATGCCCTCACCATTGTAGCCAGCACTGGCAAAAAGAAGGAAACATTCTTGGTCTCAAAAAGCACACATTGCCATCAGTGGCGTATCAAATGCCCCGCAGCCCCTGTCCTCACAGCACCTGCCCTGAGTGAGTCTGGAGGGGATGGGACCCCTCCCTGTTCTTTGCAGGGGGAGCCCTCCAGTTTTATTATGCCACTAATTGCCACAATAGTTCCTGGCACTGAACAAAACTACTTTGTGTGCCAATATGCTCCTTGTAGAAGAGCAGAATGCGATCACTCACAGTAAGGCCAGCCGATAGTGAAATAGAAGTTTAATTAAAACAAAATGTCTTTGTTAATACCAGACCTAATTAGAGACCCAATTTTTAAAGAAAGTCACAAAAGTGCACTCACGGTATATGTCTTTGAATTAATCGCTTTAATGAATTCACAAGAACTTACAGAAGTAGACCAGGAATTCGTACTCCTAGAAAATATTTATGAACTGTATTTTAGCATGAGCAAATATGCATGTGTAGTATTGCTCATGTGAAAATCTACTGAGCGTTTACAAATTCACTTTCCCTCCAACCACTTTTTTCCTAACCCTGGAAGAACATCTACTTCTGCCAGTGTCGGGAGTAAATTTCCAACCTTTCTAATTATGGGAAAAGATTAGATAAGAGCTGGTGAAAATTCTTAAAAACATGGAAGTTAGTAGTTTTTCAGACTCAAATGCACTCCAGCCCTGGAACAATGGCTTACTGCTTCCTCCAGCCCTGGTTTGTAGATCTGCGGAAAGGTGCCAAAATAAGGAAATTACTATAGTAGAGATTGAAATTGCAAGTATTCAAGACCTGCTATAGTAGTAGCCCTGGCATAATCAAAGAGGCTATTATCAGAGCTCTTACATAATAAGATTGCTTCCATAATTTGTCGCCACACTACATGGCACCAAACGTCCAAGTAGATATATATATTTTTTTTAAACAGGGCAAGTAGATTTAAGAAGCAACTTGTCCCACGGACAAGTAGATATTCTATTAAATTCCACACCCTTTAGTTCTTTATATCGAATGATGTTTTAAGATCCCTGTAGTTGCTTACATTTTTTTTTCCCCATCAAAGAGGTTTTCTTAGTCTGTGGTGACTTTGCTAACAAGCGAAACAAATAAAACGAAATTATTAAATCTTGCTCATCTGTTTTATTGACCGATTTAGGTCTGGCTTGATAGCTTAACTGTTATTTACTTATAGCAATTCTTTAAATAGATACATAGAGTGGACTTTGGCTCCACCCCCAGGAGTAGTTGTCTTATTGTTGGCTGTTTATTGTATTATTGCACCCTGTAGAAAGTATTTTCACAGAAATATATAAGGGCTCTATTTTACTGAAGATATTGAGCCTCTCGTGAATTTAAGCCAGGGGACGCGAATGATATCAGTATAAAATCTCTTACCCTTATCATAATTTTGTAATTTGTTTCTTTAAAGTCGCCTCATTTAAATATGTAATACTTGTATTTATTTAACAGAGTCTACTGCTCGTGTTTCCTCAAAGCATTAAAGACAAAGGAGTAACCCTTGATGTGTTAAAAAAAAAAAAAAAAAAAAAAAAAAAAAAAAAAAAGCGAGAGAAAGAATTGAACCTTATGAATCCTGGGCTCAACCCCATGTTCTTCATTTGACCAAAATGCGTGCTATTAGGCAGTTACCTTATGTCACTGTATTTGAGAGCACCTTGAAATACTTCAGTTTAGAATGTGCTGCATAACATCCTTTACTGTATATATTGTAATAGACTTCTGTGTTGGTCTGTCTGCAGTAACCGCTAAAGCCGCATCTAGGATATACATAACAGCTCACTTATTTTAGTTTACTAATGGCCTCGTTGTCAGGAGAGTAGGTAGGGGTGGGCATGAATGGTTCTAAGTTGGTTTAGAAACAGTCACTGACACTGAGTGCTCTAAAGGGAAATGTTTTCCCATTTTTAAGAAATAAAAATTTTTGAATTTTGAAGAGTATCGTATCTTTGCTATCATAGTTAGACAATCTGCATGCTAAGTATGCTTGTAGTTCGGTTATTACGGCACTTCAATCAAAGCCAGACACTTGACTCATTTTACATAATCATTTGCTCGCTAACCCACCTCAAGTGTGTAGATTGTCACCAGAGGCATTTTAATGCAGTGAGCCACCTTCCTTTTTATGGTCTAGCTTGACCATACAGCTGTTGACAGGCAATTATGTGAGCATCACTAGATAGGGACTTTGGTTCCGCTCACATGTTGGTAGCCAAGAGTACGATTTAATTGAGCACAATTTGATTACAAAAAAATACATTGCCTCTATGCAAGTGTGATCATTTTGTTTATTTATCCAGCTGCCCAAGCTTGAACTACCAGGGGGCGCACACAACATCGGAATGCTATTTACGTGTCTTCAAAAACTAGATCATTTGTTGCTTTTTTGTTTCAGCAGCACAGATCTGAGGGCAGTCATTAACCTACGTGAACCTTTAGGTCTAGTTTGACAACTGTCACCTCTCCTTTTAACCTACAACAATGTCACTCTACAGTTGTTTGCTTCCACACAAGTACCCATGCTATTTTCTTGTACTGCTTCACATTTACCATACGTCATTCTGTTAAAGCCAGACTTATTGCCATTACCAATGTTTATTTTGTGTGTTCTAAAACCTTTATTAAATGCTTAAAGTTTGCGATATACTGGATAAAAAGATACTTTCAAGAGTGGTACCTCTTCCCTTAGGAAAGGTAATCCACTATTACTACGTTTCACATGTATATTTTTCAAGGGGTAAACATTTAAGTCACTTATCATTTGAATGTCGCAGTGGGTTTTGCCCTGTTCTTTCTTCCATCCTTTGAAAATATTTTTTATAACCGCATTCGAATTTCTAGTGCAGGTGTTAATATTTTTTTTTTGTGTGAATGGCACCCGCTGTTTTTAATGGCCTGAATTCAACATTTGGATGACTTCTTTGCTCACAAATTTCTTTAGAATTTTTTGGAAATAGTGCCCTGCTTTTGACCTTGTGATTGCCTTGCGTGCCTGCTTTGTCTGTTCATATTGCCATGCTAGTTTTTGCTGATTTGTTTCATGCTTAAGCAGCTTTTTTTCACCTTTTTCTTACAGACACTCTGCTTGTGGGTGATTGCCCTATTGCTCTTCAATGAGGTTTCACTTGTGCAGCGCTTGCAAAAAAAAAAAACTTAAAGGGGGCTTGCAGCCTGCCTAATACATACTTGTACTTACCATTCGTTGATTCCAGCGTCACTCTAATTCACATGCTTATGATTGGTCAGCACATTGTCCACTTTCACTTTGCACGTCTTCCTGCCCTGCTTTGCCTGTGGCCTTTCTTTGACTTTGCCCCCTAAAGGTTCTTTTTAGGTCACGCGTGCAAGCCCTTGGACCTGTTGTAAGTATTGTGAGCTTTTAACCACGCCCATCACTTTAATTCATTCCTAGGCTTGCCTTTCAAAAATCACTTGATGTCATTGGTAAATACTTTACGTTTGTCCTGCCCCTGTTACATGGATTATTGCACGATTGCCAAGATATTTTAGCGTGGGCAAACTATCTTTTTCTTTTGTCTCTCCCCTTCATGCTGCATGGCGGCTATGGTGCTCACAGCGCAACCAGCTTGAACTTGATCGGTGGGATTGGAGTGCTGGTCACATTTAACCTTGTGGCTCTCCCCTTAAAACACTTTAATTTGGTAAATACTTTACATAAAGCAGAAATCCTCAAAGCGAAAGCGGCTCTCCTGGCATAGCGGGAGAGCCGGTACTACAATATTTACTGCACTCAGGAAATTCACCCCCATGTTGCTTTGCAGGGCATTACTTTTACAAAACATTTTTGCTCATAACTCAGCCTGTGGTTGTCCTAGGACAATGGGACCACCACCAAAGCGTTCGCAACGTGCTCTTTCTGTCTACATCATCCTGTTGGTGGGACCCAAAATAATAACCACTCCCTCCATTCAGAGTCTTTTTATAAGCGCTCTCATGGCTGAAACTTTTGTTTTACAGCTGTAAATAGCTTGTGCTTTAAGGGCCTTGTTTGTAAAAAAAAAAAATTGCTATAGGCCTGCTGCCCCTGAAAATGTTTAATGCACTGTGCCCTCTAGGGGCTAACTGTATGGTTACGCTGCATTATTTGCCATTTTCATTTTTTGTGGGGTTATGTCCCTAGGGGCTAACTATATAGTTACATGACCATGTTTCTTACAAATGCTATTTTTTTTGTGGTGGCCTCTAGGGTCTGTTCTAACCATTACAGTCATATCAACATACTAAAATATTTGTGGCACAGAAACTTGCCATTTTGCTCATAACTCAGCCTATGGTGGTCCTAGGACAATGGGACCACCATCAAAACATTGACCGGAATGTGCGCTTTCTGTCTACATAGTTTTTGGGTCCCCACACAATGTTAGTGGGGACTCCATAATAATAACCCCTACTACCATTCATTATCTTTTCAAGCTCTCATGGCTGGAACTTTGGTTTTGCAGCTGGGAGAAGTTATGGTTTATGGGTCTTGTTTGTAATCTCATTGCAATAGGCCTGCTAGCCTTGAAAATGTGTAATGCACTACGTTTCCTAGGGGCTAAATATATAGGTACACTGCATTGCTTTCCCCCATTTTTTTCATGTGGTTAGGCTCTCTAAGGGCTGACTGTATGGTTACATAACCATGTTTCCTCCAAATGCTGTTTTTATTGTGGTGTTCTCTATGGGCTGTTCTGTGCATTGCAGTCATCATACTATAATGTTCGCTGCACGAAAACTCACCCCATAAAGCTTTGCAGGGCATTACTTTTACAAAACATTATTGCTCTAAACTGAGCCTGTGGTGGTCCTAGGGCAATGGGACCACCTTCAAAACACTTTGTCTACATCATCTCTGGGTCCCCACACAAGATTAGTGGGGACCCCAAAATAATAACCCCTCATGGCTAGAACGTTTGTTTTGCAGCTGAGAGAAGTTTTGTTTTAAAAGCTTTGTTTGTAATATCATTGCAGTGTGCCTGCTAGCCCTTAAAATGCCCTCTAGGGGCCAAGTATATGGTTACACTGCATTACTTCCTCATGTTTTTTTTTTCTTCAAGGGGTTATGTCGTCTTGGGGCTAACAATACGGATACATGACAATGTTTCTTTCAAATTACATTTTTGTTATAGTGCCCTCTAGGGGCTGTTTTGCGCATTAAAGTCTAATGCCAATAGTTTATTTTTGGTAAAGGTTTATATGATGATTGTATATGTTTTAATAATCTCTTATTATTACAGGTATGACCATGATTCAGGCCAACATAACATCATTATTACACTATGACTGTTTGAATACTCTTGATATGTTTGGGTCACCCTCCTAGTTTATTTCTCCTGTGTGGTTGTCTTGTGTCTTATTTTGGGGCAGTGTGTTAGCCAGCCAGCAACTGTGATTGTGGGGTGGTGAAAGTGGAATTAGCATGGCAGATTTAAATTAGGATGCTAAATGGCAACATTTTCATTTTTTTTGCTGCAGATAGAGGAAGAAGGTAAATGGAAGTGCTTTAATAATATGTAGGGCCACTGGAATTATATGGCAGGAAAAGACGAAATTATGAGACAGAGTTGAATAATTTATGTGGCAAGAAAAGTCCAGTTGTGAATTTACAATGCTAATAGCTTTAACTCAAGCAAATAGGAGACCTATTGCATTGCAAATGCTTGTTTTATTTCCTATCAAGCAGTCCATATGAGTGCATTTGAGAATGAGTCTTCTCTTGTCCCTGGTGCGTTAATCCACCACCACAGTTTTTAACAACCACCCCACTTTTAAACCACCACCACCAACCTCGCCTCCTTCTGCTCTCTTTTGATTAACATCAGCCTCTTTCCGCACCACTTACATTTCACACATATTATTATTTTTTGTTTTTGTTGGTATTACACACGGGGAGATTAACTATTTGCCCGGGATCACAGGATGTTGAGCCGATGCTGAGACTCCAGCCCTCGGTTTACCAGTTCCAAGGTCGATAGCTCTGCCTTTGACATGCATTAGTTTAGTAACTCTTCCCTTCCCCCTCCCCCCCCCCCAACCAAGCAGCACTCTAGCGCATCCTGCTAAACGCCCGCTGCTTGCGTAAACACACCACAGAAATCTGGGACAACATCACCACCCTTAACCAGGACTTTGCCTTCATCACAAAACATGGCTAACACACTCCTCAAACCACGCCATCGTCACTGCTGTCCCTGATGGCTACAAATGATAAACTGAGACTGCATCAACAAACATGGTGGGGACACTCCAACATCTTCAAAGAAACCATCCATGCACCATCACTGACGACCCAACTCCCCTCACGGAGCACCTCGACTCAACCATTGCAAACACAATGATACGAGGCACCCCCACCCCCTGGGACCACGTGCAGCATTTTGACACGCCATCGCCAACCTCATCTCCCCCTAGACTCCCTCCACTATGTCCTACTCGGTGATCTCAATTTCCACCTTAACATCCCCAGTGACACCAACTCCACTTCCCTCATAGAGAACCTCCAGAAACATTGGCCTCACCCAACTGGTCACCAAACCCACACCCAAAGCTGGACACACACTGGACACCATCTTCATTTCTAGCGACAAAATGAATTTCACCCATGTGACTGAACTCACTTGGACTGACCACGTCATTGTCCACTTTACCAACTCCAATTCCCCAGCACAACACTCAAAGCACTTCAGCACCCCCACCCAAGCTGACCACTAGGCACTACACAACCCAATCGTACGGCAGACCTCGACCTCAGCCAGGCCGTCAAAAACTTCACCACCTAGATCACCAAATCTGCTGACAGTCGCCCCGCTGAAACCAGCTAAAACCAATAAGACTTCCAAGCTAGTGAGATGGTGCACTCAGGAGCTCAGAAACTCAAAACGTGACTGCCTCTGACAGAGCCGCGTATGAGGCAGTCCTCAACAACTACCACCACCATATCAAGGCAGCAGAAAGAGCAGCAAACAGCGGACATCAACACCGCAGCCAACCACACTGAAGAACTCCTCCGAATCATCAAGGAATTCTCTAACCCGATAGCCACAGAGTCCACCCTCCACCCATCCCAGGAACTCTGCGACACCCTCTCAGGCTACTTCCACAGCAGGATCACTGCCATATACAAAAATTTCGACCCTATCTTTTCACCTCCAGCCTAGACAAAATCTCTCAAGCAACGAACACCAGCCACACGATAAGTTCCTGCGCGCCAATTACCACACAGACTACTGCAGTCGTCATGTCATCCATCTACTCCGCGGCAGCCCCTGCCCCCCTCACCCTTTCAGTCTTTTCAACCTCGAAACCAGCACGATTACAACAAAACTAACTTGCATCCTCAACACCTCCATCTTCACAGCAACCTTCCCTGATGAATAGAAGCACGCAGAAGTCATACCCCTTGTAAAGAGACCCTCCGTGACCTCAGAAACTACAGACCGATCTCCTTGCCCCCCTTCCCGGCCAAAGTGGTTGAGAAAGCCATCAACCAACAGCTCATTGACTACCTTGAGCGAAACCACCTTCTTGACACCTCAGTCAGCATTCCGGGCCAACCACCGCATGGAGAAGGCACTGGTTGCCAACACGGATGACACCAGGACCCTCGGCAGCTCTGATTATTTTGGACTTCCCCGCAGCACTTGATACAGTCTCTCACCACACTCTCCCCAACAGACTCTACAACATAGGCATTCAGCAAAACACCCTTAAGTGGGTTGCTTCTTTCCTCTTAGGCCGCATACAGAGCATCTGCCTTCCTCCCTTCACTTCTACACCCAAGAACTTCACCTGCGTCGTAACCCAGGGATCCTCCCTCAGCCCAACCCTGTTCAACAGCTACATCAAACCCCCCCCCCCCCCGCAGACATTGTCAGATCCTACAGACTCCAAATAGTCTCCTATGCCAATGACACTCAACTAATCCACCCATCATGCTAGACTGCCAACTCTCCATGAATCGGCACGTAAACTCAGTTGCTGCCTCCTGCTTATACATCCTCCGTATACTTTGCGGAATCTTAAGGTGGATCTCTACTGACACCAGAAAGACAGTCAAGACTGCCCTGGTCACCAGCCGCCTGAACTATAGCAACGCTGTCTACACTGGAGTGTCCGCCCAGCTACTTAAGACTCCAGACTCTACAGAACACCACAGCCAGCGTCCTCCTCAACCTCCCCAAAAGCTCAAGCATCAACCGCACCTCAGGACCCTCCAATGGCTCCCTGTCCAGATGAGATGCCAATTCAAAATCCTCACACCCGCATACAAGGCTCTCCACAATCTAGGGCTGTCCTACATCAACTATCGACTGAGCTTCTACGTCCCAGCAAAAAAACTACACTCCGCCTCACTAAACCTCGCACACACACCCTGCATCCTTCGCAGCTGGAGCAGAGGCTGCTCCTTCTCCTACACAGCAGCCAAGTCCTAGAACAGCCTTCCACTCCACCTCGGAACAGCTCCCTCCCTGACAGGTTCAGAAGGAGAGTCAAGACATGGCTTTTGGACGGAGGCACAGCACCCATATATCCTTACGGGTGACAGTGCTGTGCTTTACAAGTGCTATGATTGAGTGACCTCCCACCCGCCACCATTGTTTTTACAACCCTCTCTGCTTTTAAAATACCTCCCCTCTCTATCTATTGATTTACCCACCTCTCATCTCCAAACAGAAAACATGTATAAGTAATAGAAAAGTGCTTGAATGCATGATCCGAAAGTCAATATTTCCTGAATCGTGCAAAACAATAGTAACACAAGCATTGACAAAGCCACTAGATCTTGCATGGGCAAACCTGTTGAACCCGCCAATGCTTGTTTAACTGATGGACGTAATCGCGTTATGCTTCCCTATTTGCATTGCTTTCTTGAATCTGGAAGATTATTTTGTTAGCTCATAGTGATTTGATCAATTGTCTTGCTCACACCTAATATTTGAGTGATTTGCTTTCCTTTCATTGTATGGTTTGGTGCTTTGTTGAATGCCTCCACTCACTTGCTGTTAGGGTGGTTTGTCGTGCTTGCATCGGGCACTTGAGTAATTATCTTTTCTTACACCTTACCTTTTGAGTGACTGCCTTACTGCCACCAGGGGTTTGGTAGCTTACCTTGCTTACACCCTGCATTTGCTGGATTACTTTACTTGCCCCCTGTCTTTAGCATATTTCCTAGGTGACACAGATTGTTTGGCAAATTGACTTGCTAAAACCTTTTTTCTGATCCACTTACTTACAGCTTGCATGTAGCCTTCATTACACCGGTTGCTTTGTTAACATGTTGGCGCTCTTGAATTTGGATAATTGCTTTGTTTCTCTATCACGCAACAATCCAGTGGTTCAGTCTTACTGTTGTGCAGCTGCAGCATATTGTATAAATCCCAAGTAAGAGTAATCTCTCCACTTCTAGGCTGTACTGCTCACAAATAATTTGCACATTTGGTCCTTCTCTTGTATTTCTAAATCTCTACTTAGTGATTTCTAAAGTCGAATGCCCCTTTAAAAAAAAAAAAAAAAAAAAAAAAACAGTAGTTAAGAATAAGAAAGTGTAAGGTTGATAACTCTGTGTCCTCTTGTGGCATTATTTTTACAATAGTTAGGCCACTGTTTTTACCTTGTTGTGTTTGCGCACTCAAGTCCCCTGACTGGTTCCAGGAACAGCGCTCTGGAAAATTAGGATCCTTCCTGAAGCCGAATGGGAGAGCTGCCAATTGTGTTGCGGCCTCTATCTCTGGAAACTAGAAGCTCCACCTATGTGAACCTTCCAATAATTTTATCTCCTGTAAAAGAAACCTGAGCATCTTATCCCTGTTTTCTCATTCATTTTAATTTGGTGAATTTTGGAGTTAATAAAAGGTCCGTTTCAGCTGAACCACGCCCTCTGATTTAGATCTTTATTTCACGTGCCTATTTTCTTTTAAAATAAAGCTTGGACAATGAATGCCCTTTGATCCGACTGTTATCCATCCTGCACTCACAGGCACATCGGTCGCCCTGCAGTCACATGGTATACAGCACAGAGTGCATAAAAAGAGGAATGAAATGTGAGAGCAATTAAAGTAATTTCTTCATATTGTATTTGACACGCGTTATCTATGTTCAACAGTTTTTTTTTAAATTAAATTTACTATTTTTCACAATGTAAACACGTTTCTACTGTATTCATCTGAGAGTTCACAGTTTCTGTTTATCGTGGCAGAGTCGGAGAGGTGTTGTGGGCTTCGAACTCAGGACCGAAGATCACATTAAAAATAACACACAATAAATCAATGTCAACCAGTGCTATTACTTTAACACGCTAAAGCACTTTAATGCACACCCAATCAAATACTATACTCAAAACAAAAAATATTTTATGTAGAATTACAAATTAGAACCTTTGCATGTGAGGAGTCCTGTACAATTTTCACACACTGGCTTTAATTGTAAAAAGTAGCAGTGGTCCAATATGGGCCCATTAGAAAACATGAGGCATTTCACAGTCAAAAAAAGTTAGGTCTACGGGCTTTGTCAAGTCGTTAACTAAGTAAAATGAGAGGTCCACTGCTTTTGTTGCCACGTTTAATAGTCAATAAAGCAAGCCTGTTGTCTAGAGCTTGAACGTTAGCATGACCATTCCTTTTGTACCTAGAGAGACCCATCAAACAATTTAGGTAGACCCAAAGTATACATGGCCATGAACATTAACTCATCTGGAGACAGCAAGCATTGGCTTTAGTTGAACCTAAAAAGGCTTATGTGTACAAAATATATTGCATTTGTCTGCTAGCTAACAATATATTCCTATTATTTGTCACAGTTCAGAATGTAAAGCCTCTTCCTGTATTTTGTCATGGAGCGCACAGTATATGACTCCATCCTGTTCTATTTGTCAGATTTAGCAACTTAATGTCGCTTCTATTACATTTATCAGAAGCCTTCCGACTTAAAGCCATTTTATATGCGTTTTGGCAAGCAGTTGAGTGTAAAAGCTGTTCTATAATTTTGAGAGTTCACCATGTGAATTCCTTCTACATTATTGGTCGTGTGGTTACACCAACCAAAGACCTTTACAACAGTATTTTTCCTGAGATTTGCATTAACAAGGTCCGCTATCAGTCATGAGCAACAGAACTACTTCTTAAGCGGGCTAGTACACGTATTTTTCAATCAAACGTTTGTATAGAAGGTAATCAATGTGGGAGCACAGCCACAGCCCATCTTTAAGTACTGCTTCTTACAGTTTTCTTTCTAGTGATCACCTAAGCCCTCACAGTCAGCTATGTTAAGCCAGTCATTAAACTCATTGAAGTTCCCCCAACACTGTAGTTTTGTCAGAGGAACTAAACAAAACCCCTACCTACTAAGGTAATGTCTGGGAATCCATTTTAGAAAATTTGTCTACAGGCTTTAATAAATTATATTAACCCCTCCATAGAGCCTTATCAACACACATGCTTTTCATAATAAATATTTCAGGCCTACCATGTTTGTCATAATCTTTCACAATGAATAGATTAGACCCACTGAATCGGACACATCTTTTCCCAGTGAACCAAACAGCCTTGATCTTTACCTTCTCACTGTAACCAACCCAGTCTTAATCTATTGAATGTAATGTGTCTAATATAAGCACCCTTCCTCAGTGGAATCTCAGATTCTTCCCAATCGAATCTGACAGGACATGGGGGCAAAGCCAAAGTCTCTCTCTCGGTGGTGCTGCTTAAAGCTCTCTTTCTCTGGACACAAGATCTGGTAGTAGCTGTGCTGCCAAGCCAAACTTAAAAACTGATTATTCGACAACCCCGCTATGTCTAAACCAGGGGCTGCTTCTGTGCCCCAGGAGATTTTTCACTACTTTTCACATGATAAGAATATCGTGCAAAATTACTGAATGTCAAAACTTAATCCGCTTTATCATCAATATTACATGCATCAAATAATGTATTGCTTCTTTTTACTATAGCAACAAAAAGCTGCTGGTTTACCTGTTTGTAGCTGGCTCCTGTCAAGTACTGGGTGGATTGATTTTAGTTAAAGTTCATGCCATACAGAAATTACATTGAGGAGGCTTTCTGCCTTAATTCATATTTGCCCATTCAATTTTTTTTTAATTTTTCTAGCAGTAAGGTTCAGCTGTGGGGTAAGGATGCACTCTACTTTCTTCCCAGACCTGAGAGTTGAATGTAGACCCTTTGTCCTGTAACAGCTTGTGTTTAAAAGGAGGCCTGTGCTGCTCCCCCCCCCCCCACGCCTCCCAAATTAGTTAGCTTTATCGTCACTTTTTCCTTATTCAGTTGCTTCTCTTCCTCTTCTGTTTTCTCCTGCCCTGTAACATTTACTACCCCTATGTGGAGCACTCAAGGACTTCATTAGATAGGTAACATGCTACTCCATGTAGTGGGTGTGGTTGGAAGTGAATTCCCTTTGTTTTAATCCTGTGTGGAATGATGACCACACACACATTTATTGTATAATGGGATGAAGCACTTAGCTGTGTGATAGAGGAAGAACTGCGCGACAGACACACAGTTTATGGTCTTCAGTAAGCTGGCAGCTTTGAGCAGCTTTCTAGGTCCCTTTTATGGTATTTCTTATGTTCTGTCTACTTAGCTGGTAACTGCACTGGGTTGTCCATTCTGAGATATTTTGTTTAAAAGGCTTTGGTCCTGATCAGGCATAGGTTAAAGGGAGAAATGATGGAGGGATCTGTTGGGATAGACTTTGTTTATATCGTCTTAATGTCATTGTGAGATGTCAAGAAGCGATCACAAAATGTAGCTTGTTTGGGCCTGAAGTGGTGGACTAAATTAAAATCATGTGGCAGATCTTTTCAGCTATTTCATGCCTATTCAGTTGGTGATGGGTGGTTTATTTGCTGTGTATTTGTACAGTATTGGGTGACAAACATGCCCCTTAGCAGTTTTGCCTTATGTGAGTATGCAAGTGTCCCCCTTTCAGGCTCCACATCCAACCCAGCTTGTGGTAAAAAAACAAAAAAAATAGCAACTGGTATATTTTTGCTTCGGCATGGCTGAAGAGCTGACAATAGGGGTTGATTTTTGTCTGTCTTCCTAGTTTCCACATATTTCATGACAACACAAGCTTTGTCACACAAAGACTTTTATTATGCTGTGGGAAGGATCATTAGATGCACTTAAGTATCTTGTAAGTATCAGACAGAAAGTGTACTTGACATGACATTCTCCTGGAGGCCCATTAAATCTCTTTCCTGGGCTACTAAACAATACAAAATGGCTAAATGCTGTGGAAAGTAAGTTATACCTTGGCCAGCATTTCCCTTTACATTTTGATACTTCCCTATTCTTCTCAAATTCTCTTCAGGTCATTGAGTGTTAAGCGTTAGAATTACTAAAGCCATTTATAAAGTTGAAAACTATTTAGTGGTCAGGTTTTAGATAACATAAGGCATGACTACTTTTTCTCCAGTTTTTTTTGTTTGATTACTTGTTTAAACAATACTTTTATTGACAAACATTGCCTAATTCAACAGCACAGCTCTGCATTATAAAGGCGAGACATGTTGGCTTTGCCAATGCTTGTTTTGCATTCCAAGCAGCTGCCTAATAGTACTTTAGTTGTCTAATATAAATTATTTTATTGATGTATATTTTAGGAAAGTGCCAGTTGGTAGGACAATACTTACAGCAGTAGTTGTTGAACTAGCGTGTATTTTCTGTCACTCATTGGGAAATTGTTTAGGCAAAGACTTAATTGTGATGGTTATCCAGTGTTTGAGGAATAAGAGGGCAACACATATAAGATGTGCTGGGGCTTTGTGTTTTAGAAATTTTGTTGATAGGGTGTATTGGCAAGTTTATCGACAATGGAGTTTTGTGTTCTCCCTATCGGAAATCTGTATCTCTTAATAAATTTGCAACTGTAATGCAGTTGTGTGGTGAGAAGATTGAGTCTACCATTAGTCCTGTGTAAGTGGGTGCCTGTTGCATCAATCTGGTATATGTTTAGTGTTCTGTCTACAACAGGCTGGGCGGCTGGTTTGTTTGAGTGATCAAACAAATTATTTTAGGATTGTACTATTACTAAAGGTGTTTGTAAATAGAAGAGTGCTTGTAGATGAGGAAGAAGGAGCATGTTATCTTATGTTATCAGATGTTGCATGTTGCATGTTGCATGGTGCACTATGCCGTTAGTTTGGCAGTATGTTTTTTTTTTTTTTTCTTCATTTGGCGCTCCCTTTGTGTGCAGTTCTGAGAAATCCAGAGATAATCTGGGTATACCCGTTTGGTTGCGTATAGTTAACTATTTGTTACTGACCTAGCTTCGCAACGGATTGTGTTGATAAATGTGATTTTTCCTTTAGTGAGTGGCCTGTTGCCCATCGCCTGACCAATGCAGATTGTGGTTTTCGACCCCATTTGCTAGCCTGGTAAACAGCTATGAAACAGTGCTGTGTGCATGATTGCATTATGTCAAAACCTTTGTGTGCATGCCACAGTGCTTGTGTGTGCAGGACGGCTCAGGAAATACCTCTGGTGAGGGCACCAGAGCGATTACCTTTCTGCCAAAATAGCTTTCCTAGCCCCATAGGCTGTTTTGGGTTTTCAGTGAAATGACGATCAGTGCGCATGGTGCGCTGACGTCGCTTCACTGAAAACAAAAGTGAAATGAGCTGATCCGCACATTTCACTTTCACTGCCGACGGGAGAGGTATAATTTGAAAGGGGATAATCTCCTCTTTCCAAAGGTACCCCTCCCTGTGGATCCCTGCTTGGGGATCACTGCAGGAGGGTGATCCCAAAACAAGGGTCCGCCTACTAGACACCTTGGGCATGGGCTTTAGCTCACCTCCCCCATTTTTCAGGACCAAAAGAAAAAAGAGGCAGAAAGGCCACTAGGCACCAGAGTTTTTTTATTTTTTTATTTTTTATAAATACCTAGGGATATGGAGAGCTGCCCAAAATGGTCATGCCACTGCACTCACCCCTCCCAAACAGTCTCTTCGCTCCCTTTTGTGAGGCAGATGGAAGTTATTACCCTGATCTGCAGGGGCAGACTAAAGCATCTCATCCCAGTGGCAGGCAAGAAGACATTTGACACTTGGTTTTGATTTTACATGTGGGCCAAGAGAGCTTGGCTGGCTCTCATTATTGTCCCACTTGCAATTGTGAGTGGATGCACTTTTTAGACTTGGTTATGCTGCCACCTGGAAAATCCTACCAGACACTTCTGAAAACTGAACATCTGGGGGAGTCTAGGGTAGTATGCTTCACATGCGCACCCCACACCATTTTCTTAAACACAACACCCTGCAAACCACCAATTTTACCTGAAATCACACATTTTCCCTACATTTTCCCTACATTTCTGTGATGTAAACTTCTGGAATCCGCATGAATCCACAAATTACTACCACCCATCTGTACCAATTTAAAAACTATGCCCCAATTATGTGGGTGCCTAAAGCAGTGTCAGCCTAAAACAAATGAAAAAAGTTGCTCTTTTGGACCCACTTTGCTTCCCCCTCAATTTCTGCATGTTTTTGGCCCTTCTCTGTTGCAGGCACTTGGACCACCTACACAAGTGAGGTATACTTTTTATCAGGAGACTGAGGGAAACGCTGGGTGGCAGGAAATGTTTGCCGGCACGGTGATCCTGCACAGAAATGTGAGAAAATTGTTTTTTTGTGTTGTTTTTTTTTTTTTACAGCTAAATTTGAGGTTTGCAGGGTGTAGGAAGATGGCTCTGCATATACTATCTGAAAGTAAGAGATAGCGTGCACAGAGTCCAAGGGGTCCCCTTAGAGGTAAGATAGTGGCAAAATTAGGTAATTCTAATGCTCAGTTTTGTGGTAGTGTGGTTGAGCAGTAGGATTATCAGAGGGTAGCGTTAAGCATTTGTTGTACACACACAGGCAGTAAATGAGGAACACACACTCAAAGACTTAACTCCAGGCCTATAGTTTTTATATAGAAAAATATATTTTCTTAATTTATTTTAGAACCACAAGATTCAAGATTTGAAGTAAATACATAAAATGCAAGGTACTCCACACAGGTAAGTAAGGAACTTTAAATTAGAGCAGTAACATACACAGTTTTAGTTAAAATGGCAATAAGCTATTTTAAAAGTGGACACTGCAAAAATCAACAGTTCCTGGTGGAGGTAAGTATTGGTTAGTTTTTCAGGTAAGTAAGGCACTTACAAGTTAAAGTTCCTGGGCATAGGCAGCCCACCGTTGGGGTTTCAAGGCAACCCCAAAGTTACTGCACCAGCAACACAGGGCCGGTCAGGTGCAGCGGTCAAAGGAGGGCTCAAAACATATAGGTGCCTATGGAGAACAAGGGTGCCCCGGTTCCAGTCTGCCAACAGGTAAGTACCTGGGTCTTCGGAGGGCAGACCAGGGGGGTTTTGTAGAGCACTGGGACACACACAAGTAGGCACACAAAACACACCCTCAGCGGCACATTGGCGGCCGGGTGCAGTGTGCAAAGCAGGCGTCTGGTTTTCAATAGGAATCAATAGAGGGGCCCGGGGGTCACTCTAGCGGTGCAGGCAGGGCACAGGGGGGGCTTCTCGGGCCAGCCACCGACTGGGCTAGGCAGAGGGTCGTCTGATGGTCACTCCTGCACTGGAGATCGGTTCCTTTTGGTCCTGGGGGCTGCGGGTGCAGTGCTTGGTCCAGGGGTCGGGCTCTTTGTTCCAGGCAGTCGCGGTCAGGGGGAGCCTCTGGATCCTTTCTGCATGCTTCGCTGTGGGGATCTAGTGGGGTCGTCTCTGGTTACTCACGAGGTCTCAATCGCCTGGGGGTCCTCCCTGTAGTGTTGGTTCTCTAGAGCTCGAGCCGGGGGTGTCCGGTGCAGAGTGTGAAGTCTCACGCTTCCAGTGGGAAGAGTCAGTTCTTTGAAAGTTGTTAGAAAGTTGCCACGTTGTTGCTGTTTTTGAACAGTGCCGCTGGTCTCTGGAGTTTCTTGGTCCTTCGGGTTCAGGGCAGTCCTCTGAGTCCTCAGAGGTCGCTGGTCCCTGTCTGATGCGTCGCTGTGCAGGTTCTTTGGGTCTGGGGACAGGCCGGTAGGGCTGGGGCCAAGTGGGTGTCGTCTCTGTCTCTGCAGGGCTTTCAGGTCCGCAGTCCTCCTTCTTGGTGTAGATTGCAGGAATCTGATTTCCTGGGTTCTGGGGTGCCCCTAAATACTAGATTTAGGGGTGTGTTTAGGTCAGGAGGGCAGTAGCCAATGGCTACTGTCCTGGAGGGTGGCTACACCCTCTTTGTGCCTCCTCCCTGAGGGGACGGGGCCACATTCCTAATCCTTTGGTGGGAATCCTCCAATCTCAAGGTGGAGGATTTCTAAAGGCAGGAGTCACCTCAGCTCAGAACACCTTAGGGGCTGTCCTGACTGCTGGGTGACTCCTCCTTGTTTTTCTAATTATCTCCTCCAGCCTTGCTGCCAAAATTGGGGGGCAGTGGCCGGAGGGGCGGGCATCTGCACTAGCTGGGATGCCCTTGGGTGCTGTAACAAAAGGCATGAGCCATTGAGGCTCACCGCCAGGTGTTACAGTTCCTGCAGGGGGAGGTGAGAAGCACCTCCACCCAGTACTTTGTTCCTGGCCACAGAGTGACAAAGGCACTCTCCCCATGTGGCCAGAAACTCGTCTAGTTGTGACAGGCTGGCAGAAACTGGTCAGCCTAGCACTAGGAGTCAGACTGGTATTCAGTGGGCATCTCTAAGATGCCCTCTGGGTGCACTTTACAATAAATTCCACACTGGCATCAGCGTATATTTATTTTGCTGAGAAGTTTGGCATCTTCCCAGATTTCAGTGTAGCCATTATGGAACTGTGGAGTTAGGGTTTGACCAACTCCCAGACCATATACTCTTTATGGCTACCCTGCACTTACAATGTCTAAGAATTGACTTAGACACTGTAGGGGCATAGTGCTCATGCACATATGCCCTCACCTGTGGTATAGTGCACCCTGCCTTAGGGCTGTAAGTCCTGCTGAGGGGTGACTTACCTATCCCACAGACAGTGTGAGGTGGGCATGGCACTCTGAGGGTAGTGCCATGTCAACTTAAGTCATTTTCTCCCCACCAGCACACACAAGCTGTGAGGCAGTGTGCATGTGCTGAGTGAGGGGTTCCCAGGGTGGCATAATACATGCTGCAGCCCTTAGGGACCTTCCCTGGCATCAGGGCCCGTAGTACCAGGGGTACCATTTACACGGCGCTTATCTGGGTGCCAGGGCTGTGCCAATTGTGGGAACAAAGTTACAGTTTAGGGAAAGAACCTGGGGGCTGGTTAGCAGGGTCCAAGCACACTTTCAATCATAACTGGCATCAGCAAAAGGCAAAAAGTCAGGGGGGTAACCATGCCAAGGAGGCATTTCCTTACAAAGGGGATTCTGGGTATGAAAACATTTGGGCATCCACACAGGCCACACTTCCCCCGGATGTCTACTTTTCAGAAATGTCTGGGTTTGTTAGGCTTCCCTAGTTGGCTGTCAAGTCCAGGACCAAAAACACAGGTGCTCTCCTTGCAAAAACAGATCGTTTTTGATAGATTATTTTGATGTCTCCACAGTATGTTTTGGGCCCTTCCCTGTCGCAGGCACTTGGCCCACCCACACAAGTGAGGTAGCTTTTTTATCGGGAGACCTGGGGGAATGCCAGGTGTTAGGAAATTTGTGGTTCCCCCAGATTCCAGAACTGAATAGAAATGTGAGGAAATTGTTGTCTGGGTATCAGAACTTGGTGAGAGCCACACAAGCCACCCATCCTTGTTTCTCCTTGGTGTCTAGTTTTTTAAAAAGTGTGGGTTTGCTTGGGTCGCTGGCTGAGCTAGGGCCAAAATCCAGAGCTAGGCACATTGCAAAAAAAAAAAAAAAGTGTCAGTTTTGTGTGGAAAAATGTGATGTCTATGTTGTGTTTTGGGCTGTTTCCTGTTGCAAGCACTAGAATGATTAACACAAGTGAGGTACTGTTTTTATCGGGAGACTTGAGGAACACACAATAGTTGAAAGAGTTTCTGATGGATACAACTACCTGTGGATTCCTCACCTAATGAATACTCCCTTTGCGCCAGCATTCAACGGAAATCTTCTTCCTAGCTTCTGCACGTCGACGAGGACGTCACAGTTGCCCACGCGACGCCGTCTGACGTCATACAGGCAATAAGAGGTCCTCGCTGACGTCAGTTGCCTTTTTTCCGTGCCATTCGAAACGGTTATCTTCGAGGGAGCTACTGTTGCTGTTCGACAGTTACAGTGTGTTTTTTGGCTGTGTTTTTTCTCTGAGATTACAATGTCGCAGAGGAAGTCAGGTTTTAAGCCCTGTCGTGAGTGTGGGGGCAAAATGTCAGTAACGGACCCACATTCTGACTTTTTGTGGTGTCTGAGTTCCGATCATGATGTTGGCAGGTGTGATTCATGTCAGCATATGAATCTGAAGGCCCTGAAAGAGCGCAAAGCCAAGCTTTTTATGGCGAAGTCGAAAAAGAAGGAGAAGAGACACCATCGAAAATCCTCATCACCGAAGTCTCATCGGCGTCATCGGGACTCCCGTCGTCGAGAATCATGGCGCCGGTCGAGTAAAGGGAGGTCTCGGTTGAGGTCGCCATCGACTCGGCGTCGGAAGACTTGGGAGGTCAGTCCCACAGTCACTCCCCATCCGTCGACGCCGTTGCCTTCTCCAGCCTCACCGACTTCGCCCGGGTCTTCGGGCCAACCGCCTTCAGTGTTTGAGGTTCCACAGCCTCAACTGTTTTCTCCGACGTTACAGACGTTGAGGCCGGCGTCGGTGTCGCCTTCGATCCAGGCACCCCAGTACCCGGCTTTTCCGGCCCCTGGAGCCGATAATACCGCATTTTTAAATGCAATGTTCTCCATCTTTCAGCAGATGGCTCCAGGTGGTGCAACGGCTGGGCCTTCGGGCCCTTTGGCTTTTAACATGGGTGCTCCGGCTCCGCTTCGACCAGCACCCTTTATGCCCTTTCTCCCCCTGGGGAACGTGGGCTCGGCGCCGGTGTCGGCTCCGGAGACTTCGGCTCCGAGAGTTTCGGCTCCAGCGGCCTCGGTGTTTCAGCCAGTGACGCCGTCTAGGCCTTCTACGACTCCAAAGCAGTCTTCTCTCCATCCGACTCCTGGTTCGGCGCCGAAGGTACCTGCGGCGCCTGTAGACCCGACGTCGGACGGATCCGGAGATCGGCGTCGTTCCTCGACATCTGCTGACGCCATGTCGACGCAGAGGATTGAGGAGAGGCTGCACTCGAGGAGGCTTGCTCTCCGTCTCCTGGAAGAACAGGAGTACCAGCAGAACCTGGAGGAAGGAGAGATTGAGGACTCTCGTGAGGGTCTCCATGGGCTGGACATGGCGAGTGGCCTGGATACTTCCCCTGAGTGGGACTTGTCATCTCCTGGGGAGTATACAGAAGAGGCAGCCACTTCTCATGCTGTTATCAGGAAGGCAGCTAACTTCTTGGATCTGCCTTTGCCGTTGACTGAAGCGAAGCAGAATCTGTTGACAGAGGTGTTGCACCCGGCCTCAACATCAGCAGAACCACTTTTGCCGTTCAACGAGGCGCTGCTGGAACCTGTTTTGGAGGTCTGGAAGAAGCCGGTGTCGTCTTCGGCTGTCAATAGGTCTGTGGCTAGGAGGTATCGGGCTGCACCGGCTGACCCTGGCTTTCTTACCAGACATCCAACACCTGAAAGCTTGGTGGTCCAGCCTTCCTGCTCGGCAAGGTCTGCGCCTGGGTCTTTTCCATCTGTGCCATCGGATAGAGGCTCCAAGAAGATGGACATGGCATCCAAAAAGGTGTTCTCGTCAAGTAGCATGGCATTAAAGTCCACCAATGCTACATGTATTTTAGGGAGGTACATTTATGCTCTGATGGACGAAATTACATCTACGCATACGGAGATCCCTCAAGGGCTGTTGAATCTGGTATCGGACGCTCAAGCTGCTGCAACTCAGGTTATCCAATCTGGGTTGGATACAACAGACTCTGTGGCTAGAGCAATGGGCACTGCTGTAGTTACGAGGAGGCAGGCTTGGCTTCGTAACTCAGGGTTTTCATCGGATGTACAGTCGACCCTGCTGGACCTCCCTTTTGATGGGGACAAGCTCTTTGGTGCCAAGGCAGATTCGGCCTTAGAGAGGTTTAAGGAGAGCAGGGCCACGGCCAAGTCACTAGGCTTGCAGGCCACTTCTTCTGCCTCCTCCAGATTTTTTAGGAGGTTTCGAGGATTTGGTCGTGGCTCCTCTTCCTCCTACTTTCAGGGGAAATTCCAGCATCTTACCTCTGCTCCCTCCTATAGATCTTTTAGAGGGAGGGGTAGGGTCCGTACCAGGGGAGCCTCTCAGCAGCACTCTGCCTCTTCCTCTGGAGGGGTGCAGCAGGGGAAGCAGCCTTAGGCTTCCACCAATTCCCACTCACTCTTCTCCTGTAGGGGGGAGGTTACTGTATTTTCTCCACAAGTGGGAGGTCATCACATCAGACTCCTGGGTTACCAGCATTGTGAGAAAAGGCTACACCCTTGCCTTTCGGGACTTTCCGCCCCCCCCATCCCGCCCCGCCCATCTTATTGTTCAGAAGAACACCTCCTGTTGTTAGAACAGGAGGTTCAAGTCCTCCTTTCAAAGGGCGCAGTGGAGTTGGTTCCAGAGCAGGAAAGGGGTCAAGGTTGTTACTCGAGGTACTTCCTGATTCCCAAGAAGGATGGTCGGTTGAGACCAATCCTGGACCTGAGGATTTTGAATTGGTTCCTCAAACAGGAAAAGTTCAAGATGCTGACCCTAGCTCAGGTGCTTTTGGCGTTGAACAAGGGAGATTGGATGGTGTCTGTCGACTTGCAGGATGCTTACTTTCATATCCCGATACTCAAGTCGCACAGGAAGTATCTCTGGTTTGTGGTGGGGTCGCAGCACTATCAGTTTGCGGTCCTCCCGTTTGGTCTTACTTCAGCACCTCGAGTCTTCACAAAGGTGATGTCGGTGGTTGCGGCAGAGCTCAGAAGGAAGGGGATAGCAGTATTCCCTTACCTGGACAATTGGTTGATCAAAGCCAAGTCCCCGGAGCTCGTGTTGCATCATCTGCAGTCGACAACCCAGTTGTTGTTCGACCTGGGCTTTTCGGTGAACGTGCCCAAATCTCACCTAGAGCCCTCTCAGCGCCTCCTGTTCATAGGGGCAGCACTGGATACAACATTGAATCGAGCCTTTCCTCCGCCTCAGCGGATTCAAGACATTCAGGCGTTGGTTCCAATGTTTCAAAGTGGAGCGGTCATTCCAGTCCTCAAGGTCTTACGTCTGCTCGGTTTGTTTGCCTCCTGCATACTGTTGGTCACGCATGCTCGCTGGCACATGAGGGCTCTTCAGTGGTGCCTCCGAAGGCAGTGGTCTCAACACAAAGGAGATCTCGAAGGTTCTGTAAAGATCTCCAGAGATGCTGCCTCAGATTTGAAGTGATGGATTGCGGGTGACAATCTTTCCCGGGGAAGGTCGTTCACGCAGCCTCCACCAGTGACCACGGTTATAACGGATGCTTCCACTCTAGGGTGGGGAGCTCATCTGGGGGACCTGGAGATCAAAGGGTTTTGGTCTCCAGTGGAACAGATGTTTCATATCAATCTGTTGGAGTTACGAGCTGTACGTCTGGCTCTCAAGGCCTTCCTCCCATCCCTTCGCGGTCAGTCGGTTCAGGTCCGCAATGTGGTATATAAACAAACAGGGAGGGGTGGGGTCGTACCTTCTCTGCAGAGAAGCTCTTTGGCTATGGTCCTGGGCAAAGGACCATCAGATTTGCTTGGTAGCAAATCATCTGGCCCGGAGTCTTGAATGTACGTGCGGACAGTCTCAGTCGCCATTTCTCGGCCGACCACGAGTGGTGTCTCCATCCAGATCAAGTCCTTCTAATCTTCCACATGTGGGGGTTTCCTCGGATAGATCTGTTTGCCACCCGGGAGAACTCGCACTACCCGTTATTCCGCAGCCTCCAGTATCCGGTGCATGGAGCGTTGGGGGACGCGTTTCAAAGAACCTGGTGCGACCAGTTGCTTTACGCGTTTTCCCTCATACCCTTGATTCCTCGAGTGTTGAGGAAAATACGCCAAGACCGGGCCCAAGTAATCTTAATTGCTCCGGATTGGCCAAGGAGGGTGTGGTATTCCGACCTTCTTCAACTCTCAATGTGCCCTCCGCTCCGTCTCCCTCTCAGGGCAGACCTCCTCTCGCAGTCGCAGGGGCAGGTTTTACACCCCAACCTCCAGAGCCTGCACCTTCGTGCCTGGAGATTGAACGGGGCAACCTCGGTTCCTTTTCTCTCCCGTCTGATGTAGTGGATGTTATCTTAGCGCCCAGGCGACACTCCACTAAATCTATCTACGCTAATAGGTGGTCTAAATTTGTGGTATGGTGTGGAGAGAGGCAGATTGATCCCTTATGTGCTCATTTGTCGGATGTTCTATCTTTTGCTTTGTCTTTAGCACAGAGGGGTTGTGCAGTGGCTACTGTTAAGGGTTACTCGTCTGCCTTGTCAGCCTTTATTTGTCTTCCAGACCAGCCTTCGTTATTTAAATCTCCTATAGTACTTAGATTCTTGAAGGGCCTTATGAATACATTTCCTCCAAATCCTTTTGTTATGCCTCAATGGGATTTGTCCTTGGTTCTAACTTTCCTTATGGGGTCCCCTTTTGAGCCTATGCATTCTTGCCCCATAAGATTGTTAGTTCTTAAAACAGTTTTCCTGGTTGCTATAACATCTGCAAGGAGAGTGAGTGAGTTGCAGGCGCTATCGGTAAAACCTCCTTATACAACTTTTTATGGGGATAAGGTGGTGTTGAGGACCAAGGCTGCTTTCCTTCCGAAGGTCGTTTCACCCTTACATTTGGCCCAGACAATTACTCCTTCCACGTTTTATCCTCCGCCTCATCCTTCAAAGGAAGAAGAGAGACTACACCGCTTGGACCCAAAGAGGGCGTTAAGCTTTTACATAGACAGGACGAAGGATTTCAGGCTGGAGGATCAGCTTTTCATCGGTTACGTGGGAAAGAGGAGAGGAAAGGCAGTCCACAAGAGAACACTCTCCAGGTGGGTTGTTCTTTGCATTAAAATGTGTTACTCTTTAGCGAAGAAAGAACCCCCTGATGGTATAAGAGCTCATTCCACCAGAGCGAAGTCGGCCTCCTCGGCCTTGGCTAGAGGTTTTCCTGTGGTCGACATCTGCAAGGCCGCAACTTGGTCGTCCCTTCACACTTTTGCAAAGCATTACTGTTTGGACTCTGAGGTCAGAAGGGACGGCCATTTTGCACGGTCGGTGCTGCAGGATTTCTTGGTTTGACCATTCAGGCACCCTCCACCGAGTGCGGTACTGCTTTGGGACTCTATTCATTAGGTGAGGAATCCACAGGTAGTTGTATTCATCAGAAGAACGAGTTACTTACCTTCGGTAATGACTTTTCTGGTGGATACATTAGCTACCTGTGGATTCCTCACCTAATGAATACTCCCATTGCGCCAGCATTCGACGGAAATCTTCTTCCTAGCTTCTGCACGTCGACGAGGACGTCACAGTTGCATGGGATAGTTGGCACAATCCCATGATCCCAGTGGTCTGTAGCACAGACCCTGGTACTGCCAAACTGCCCTTCCTGGGGTTTCACTGCAGCTGCTGCTGCTGCCAACCCCTCAGACAGGCATCTGCCCTCCTGGGGTCCAGCCAGGCCTGGCCCAGGATGGCAGAACAAAGAACTTCCTCTGAGAGAGGGTGTGACACCCTCTCCCTTTGGAAAATGGTGTGAAGGCAGGGGAGGAGTAGCCTCCCCCAGCCTCTGGAAATGCTTTGTTGGGCACAGAGGTGCCCAATTCTGCATAAGCCAGTCTACACCGGTTCAGGGACCCCTTAGCCCCTGCTCTGGCGCGAAACTGGACAAAGGAAAGGGGAGTGACCACTCCCCTGACCTGCACCTCCCCTGGGAGGTGTCCAGAGCTCCTCCAGTGTGCTCCAGACCTCTGCCATCTCGGAAACAGAGGTGCTGCTGGCACACTGGACTGCTCTGAGTGGCCAGTGCCACCAGGTGACGTCAGAGACTCCTGCTGATAGGCTCCTTCAGGTGTTAGTAGCCTATCCTCTCTCCTAGGTAGCCAAACCCTCTTTTCTGGCTATTTAGGGTCTCTGTCTCTGGGGAAACTTCAGATAACGAATGCAAGAGCTCATCCGAGTTCCTCTGCATCTCTCTCTTCACCTTCTGATAAGGAATCGACTGCTGACCGCGCTGGAAGCCTGCAAACCTGCAACATAGTAGCAAAGACGACTACTGCAACTCTGTAACGCTGATCCTGCCGCCTTCTCGACTGTTTTCCTGCTTGTGCATGCTGTGGGGGTAGCCTGCCTCCTCTCTGCACCAGAAGCTCCGAAGAAATCTCCCGTGGGTCGACGGAATCTTCCCCCTGCAACCGCAGGCACCAAAAAGCTGCATTACCGGTCCCTTGGGTCTCCTCTCAGCACGACGAGCGAGGTCCCTCGAATCCAGCGACTCTGTCCAAGTGACCCCCACAGTCCAGTGACTCTTCAGTCCAAGTTTGGTGGAGGTAAGTCCTTGCCTCACCTCGCTGGGCTGCATTGCTGGGAACCGCGACTTTGCAGCTACTCCGGCCCCTGTGCACTTCCGGCGGAAATCCTTTGTGCACAGCCAAGCCTGGGTCCACGGCACTCTAACCTGCATTGCACGACTTTCTAAGTTGGTCTCCGGCGACGTGGGACTCCTTTGTGCAACTTCGGCGAGCACCGTTTCACGCATCCTCGTAGTGCCTGTTTCTGGCACTTCTCCGGGTGCTACCTGCTTCAGTGAGGGCCCTTTGTCTTGCTCGACGTCCCCTCTCTCTTCAGGTCCAATTTGCGACCTCCTGGGCCCCAGCAGCGTCCAAAAACGCTAACCGCACGATTTGCAGCTAGCAAGGCTTGTTGGCGTTCTTTCGGCGGGAAAACACTTCTGCACGACTCTCCACGGCGAGAGGGATCCGTCCACCAAAGGGGAAGTCTCTAGCCCTTTTCGTTCCTGCAGAAACCTCAGCTTCTTCTGTCCAGTAGAAGCTTCTTTGCACCCGCAGCTGGCATTTCCTGGGCATCTGCCCATCTCCGACTTGCTTGTGACTTTTGGACTTGGTCCCCTTGTTCCACAGGTACCCTAGATTGGAAATCCACAGTTGTTGCATTGCTGGTTTGTGTCTTTCCTGCATTATTCCTCTAACACGACTACTTTGTCCTTAGGGGAACTTTAGTGCACTTTGCACTCACTTTTCAGGGTCTTGGGGAGGGTTATTTTTCTAACTCTCACTATTTTCTAATAGTCCCAGCGACCCTCTACAAGGTTACATAGGTCTGGGGTCCATTCGTGGTTTGCATTCCACTTTTGGAGTATATGGTTTGTGTTGCCCCTATCCCTATGTTTCCCCATTGCATCCTATTGTAACTATACATTGTTTGCACTGTTTTCTAAGACTATACTGCATATTTTTGCTATTGTGTATATATATCTTGTGTATATTTCCTATCCTCTCACTGAGGGTACACTCTAAGATACTTTGGCATATTGTCATAAAAATAAAGTACCTTTATTTTTAGTATAACTGTGTATTGTGTTTTCTTATGATATTGTGCATATGACACTAAGTGGTACTGTAGTAGCTTCACACGTCTCCTAGTTCAGCCTAAGCTGCTCTGCTAAGCTACCATTATCTATCAGCCTAAGCTGCTAGACACCCTATACACTAATAAGGGATAACTGGGCCTGGTGCAAGGTGCAAGTACCCCTTGGTACTCACTACAAGCCAGTCCAGCCTCCTACAATTTTTCCTCCATCTTTTTTTTTTTGGCCTAGGTTTCATGTAGGGTTGTGTAGTCTTTGTTTGCAGGGATCCTTGGCATCATCAGGTTCTGTATTCTAGAACCTTTGATGAAGGGGCAATTGATGTCAAGGTGCTAGAGAGTGGAGACAGGAACTGTCTTGGTTTACTACAATAAAGCGAGTTCTTTCAGCTTTGGCAAGAATCTTCCCTTTTTTTGTAAACAAAATTAATTAGCATTTTAACATACAAAACCAACTAGACAATGCAGGACTGAAGATAAATACACATAAGACCCATTACATTCGCCTCTCCACATGACTGGTGGCAAGAATCTTTCTTACAGCATATTTTGAAGAAGGCAGTCTGTCTCTGATTATAACTTCAGATAAGTGGATTAGTGCACTGTTGGTCGTGATGTGACCTGCCCTTCACCTTGATAAGTATATACTCTCCCCATCTATTTAACACTTACATAGATGAAGGGAAGAATATTTAAGGTTGTCTTCCCTTAACTCTTTTGGGCCCAGTAAAGGACTTAGAAACTCTGCCCCTTCTACCTTTTTCCTGTTCCTTCTCCTATAGGAACTAAATATTTTTATTTTCCTCACTTTACTGCTTTCTTTTGTTGATCTGAAGGTGTCTGAATCACCCCACCCCCCCTCCAATCAGTTGCTTTCCCCTTTTTTTGCTTTTAGGTAGATACATAACCTTGTTATTGTGGTGTCTATGGTTTATCTGGGGTAACCTGCGTTAGGTCCTCTCTATAGATCTTGTACTAAGTATTTTACTGGTGGCTTTCCATTGCCATTGGGGTTTGACCACCCCCTGATGAATTCCATACAGCTTTTTTGATGGTTTAACAATGGTTCCAGTGCAGTGATCCTCAGTGCGTCCCAGGGGCTGCATGCAGCCCTCCTGAAATGTACATGTGCCCCCCACCCCCCACAATCTGGAGCAGTACTGTGCTGCTGTTTATTGACTCAGCACTAACATTAAAAGGATGCTAAATAAACAGGAAAGCACTTATTTAAAGATTAATTGAAAGTAAAGAAAGGAAGTAACTATGGTGCCCTACACCACATAACTTTGGAAACACTAATTTATGAAGGCATCTTGCAAGAAAACTGTAAAAGTATGATAGTCTTAATAATTCAAATAGTGTATGTAATTAGCATGCAGAACGGCTTCAACTTAGATCACCAGCTTATTAGTGTATTGAGAAATATTTTATTGTGATAGTTTACAAACTTGCATTGAGAAATTAGTTCTTCCCCCACCCTGGTAACAATGCCAGTTGTGCACTAAGAGTGCAAGTCAATTGTTATATGCACTCTTTGGAGGCCGGGGTTTCTATTATACATAAACAACATATAGGTCATTAACCAAACACAGAGAAGGTTTTGTACAGCACCTACCCTGAAGTCATGTACTCCCAGGCCCTCATATGTGAAGAACAAGCATTTGCAATGCAATAGGTCTTGCATTTGCTTGAGTTAAAGCTATTGGCATTCTAAACTAATAACTGGACCTTTCTTGCCACATAACTTGGTCAACCCTGCCTCACAATTTCGTCTTTTCCTTCCATATAATTCTAGTGGCCTTGCATATAACTAAAGCACTTCCATTTACCTTCTTCCTGTATCTGCAGCAAAAAGAAAATTTTGCCATTTTGCACCGTAATTTAAATCTTCCATGCTAATTCAATTAGAATACCACTTTCACCACCCCACCATCAGAGTTGCTGGCTGGCTAAAACAATTCAGCTACCTCCCCCACCTCAACACCTCCACATCCCCCCCCAAAAAAAAGCAAGACTGACAGTCACAAAGGAGAAATAAATTAGAAGGGTCACCCAAACATATCAAGAGTGTTCAAACAGTCATAGCATAAATAGGATTTTAAGTTCGCCTGAATCATGGTTATAATTGTAATAAGGCTGAGTTGTGAGCAAAAATGTTCTGTAAAAGTAATGCCCTGCAGAGCATTATGGGGCGAGTTTTCGTGTTGCACATATTATAGTATGTTGACTGCAATGCTCAGAAGTGCCCTGAGGGGACACCACAATAAAAATAGCATTTGGAAGAAACCTGGGCATGTAACCCTACAGTCAGCCCTTAGAGAGCATAACAACATGAAAAAAAGAATGGGAGAAAGTAATGCAGTGTAACCATATATGTAGCCCTTGGAGGGCATAATGCATTGCACATTTTCAAGGCTAGCCAGGACTATTGCAGTAATATTACAAATAAGGCCCATAAAACATAACTTCTCCCAGCTGTAAAACCAAAGTTCCAGCCATGAGAGAGCTTAAAAAGATAATGAGTAGTGGTTGCCCTTATTATTTTGGAGTCCCCACTAACGTAGTGTGGGGACTCAGATATGATGTAGACAAAAAGAGCACATTGTGGTCAATGTTTTGAAGATGGTCCCATTGTACTGGGACCACCACAGGCTGAGTTATGAGCAAAAATGTTTTGGAAAAGTAATGCCCTGCAAAGTGTTATGGGCCAAGTTTCCGTGCCACAAATATTTTTGGTATGTTGATATGACTGTAATGCTTAGAACAGCCCCTAAAGGACTCCACAATGTTAGAAATATGGTCCTGTAACTATATAGTTAGCCCCTAGAGGGCATAACCACACAAAAAGAAAATGGCAGAAAGTAGTGCAGTGTAACCATATATTCAGCCCCTAGAGGGCGTAGTGCATTACACATTTTCAGGGGTAGCAGGCCTATAACAATGATATTAGAAACAAGGCCCTTAAAATATAAGCTATTCCCAGCTATTCAAAAAAAAAAAAAAAAAAATGTTACACCCATGAGAGTGCTTAAAAAGAGACTGAATGGTGGGAGGGGTTATTTTGGGGCCTCCATGGTGTGGGCACCCAGAGATGACCTAGACAGAAAGAGTGCATCACGCTGAATGTTTTTGTGGTGGCCCCATTGTCTTAGGACCACCACAGGCTGAGTGATATATAAAATGTTTTGTAAAAGTAATACCCTGCAAAGGATTATGGGGTGAGTTTCAGAAGTGCAGTGAATATTGCAGTATCAACCCTCCTGCTGTGCCAGGAGAGCCGCTTTCACTTTGAGGATTTTAGTTTTACATAATGCATTCACCAATTTCAAGTGTTTTAAGGGGAGAGCCACAAGAAGTTACTCTGGTTAGGTAACTGTGAACAATGTGACTAGCGCTCCAATACAGCCAATCGAGTGAGCGTCATGGCCGCCATGCAGCACAAAGGGGAGAGACAAAAGAAAAAAATAGTTTGCACACACTGAAGTATATCGACAATCGTGCAATAATCCATATGACATGGACAGTCTGCAAGGCGTGACAAAACAGCCTCAAAGCGGGACGAACGTAAAGCATTTGCCAATGAAATAGTGTTTTTTGAAAGGGAAGCTCAGGAATGTATGAAAGTGATGGGTGTGGTTAAAAGCCCACTACTCACAACAGGTCAAAGCGCTTGAGCGCTCAACCTAAAAAGGAGAGCATGTGAAATAAAACAGTTGCCTAGGATCACACAATTTGGTTAAGTGGAGAAGCCAGGATTAATCTCAAGCAATTCAGACACTAGTTGTATATGCTTCACTTCCCTTACACCCACCTCACCACCAACCACCGACTGCCACCATGCTAGTATCAGTGCAACTCTTGGTCACATCACAGACCACATTTTGTGACCCCCTAGGCCAATGTTTGGGAGTATCTATGCTCTAGGGTTTGAGCTTCTCTCCCTACTGAACAGGCTCCAAAAAAGTGCTGTGGTGGTAGCTCCTTCCCTGCACAGACACACATGTCTTGGAAGATATGTGAAAGAGAATGAGGATTTGCGATTGCCAACTTTAATTCAGAATAACAGGGACGACTTGGCAGCTCACATATTGGGCCCTCAGCATTGCCTAAGTAGCTATTTCTCGCACTCTTTTAATTCCACTCCTGGTGTAACACTCTGCTACACGTAGCAGTGACAAGCCTGGAGTGCATTCTCCAAGTCTCAGCAACACAACAAAACGCATTTCTCCTAGAGCACACCTATCAAAAACAGTTCTAAAATCATGCACAGCAAACCAAAAAAACTAGGGACCTCGACAAGATATAAGAAAAAGTCTGCGATGCTACAATAAAAAGATACATGAACTGTTGGGAGGCTAATTAAATTGTCCATCACGTTATTAGTAGAACTGTGGAACACTGCAGCAGCACCCTAAATTGTAATTGCCATCACCCTGCAAGATTTGAGCAACACTTGCATATGTTTTCGACAACCTCTTGTTTAAGATGAGGGCATTATGCTAATAATTGTCATTCTGGTGTTCTTTTGTATTTTATCATATGAGACTGATGGATTTTTTGGTAGGTGTATTTGTCTAGCATATTTCTATAATTCCCGATTGTTTTCTCTCCCTGGGTGCCCTTTAAGGTTCTGGGATTCTAGTTGACCAGAGACAGATGTCTGTATTTGATTGGTATTCATATTCTTTAGAGGTGAGGCCTATTGTGTAGCAGGATTAGCATCAACTGGTTTGTTCAGTAGTTGGTTCTGTTGGTTAGAGTCAGGCTAGATCTGAATTGGTGTCCTCTGTTTTGGCAGAATTATAAAAAAAAATAGTGTTTCCTGCCATATGATTTTCAATTGGCTTTACAGTAAATCAGGTAGACCCTACTCCCTCAATCTGTGCCACAGCTATATTTGTCTGATGGCGTACAGTTTTCATGTAATCACATGCATGATTTGCTGTTAAGGAGAAATACTGCTCTTTCACACTCTTGAAAACCTACAGCTTTTTAATAACTGCATCTGAAAAGGTCTTGTAAAATGTCCTTAATTGCCTGCTCCTACACATCCCCTTTCTACTGCCCCCCCTTCCCTGAATAGAAACATGTTACTACCCATAAAGCTCCAACCTCACCTGAAGTGAGCTGCTCTTGCCTAGTGCTAAATGGACAGTGCCAAATGTTTTGGCAGGGCTGCTTATGGTTCCCAGTTTGTCCCTAAAGGTTGTCTCACAGAATACCATAGTGAAAGACCATGCAATGCGGAGGACATCAACCAGAGTCCTTGCATTGAATGCCTTTCCACTACCTATTTGTGCTAATGTCAGTGACAAGATATTGTTATTTACATGCCTGAAAGCACATCTTGGTTTTCTTTGGCTTTAGCCACGATCGGCTGTTTGCTTTGCCAGATGTTGTTTTACACCATTAGCTCCAAACCTAAAAATGACTAAATGGCATTTGGTATAATTAAATACAGTTTGAATCCTAGTCTGATAATAAAATCTAACTCCATTCCAATACATGATTTCACACACACACTGTCCACTGCATGATTTCACTGTTGTTAATGTTCTTTTAACGGGTTACATTGATTTATCATATATACATTTAAATTGTCCTTTCATGTTTCCACTAGCCTTGAGAAAGCTCTAAGATTGACATGTCTACACAGTTAAAACACAATTGTTTCAGAATACCAAAGGGGGGGGGGAGGTGTGTGTGTGTGTGTGTGTGTGTGTGTGTGTGTGTGTGTGTGTGTGTGTGTGTGTGTGTGTGTGTGTGTGTGTGTGTGTGTGTGTGTGTGTGAGAGAGAGAGAGAGATCACTGAAAAAAAAAAAAGGTTGAAGTGATTTGATAGTTGGGTGAGAATATCGGTGACATTTTAAACTAAAAAAAAAAAAAAAAAAAAAAAACACTGAAATTCACCAGTTATCTCTTGTAACTATAAGTTGTGCCCTATGTCAAGCACAGCTTGTGCAGTTGGAATTGCAGGTCCTGGCCACACTGGGGTATTAACTACAGCTTGGTGCCCCGTCTTCCCTCCCTCTCCGTCTCCAAGAATCTTTGCAGGGCCCGCAGACCCCGTCATGATTGGTTGGTCAGGTTGCTGCCGCCATTTTGTTTCTCGCATTGACTGAGGGCCTGGGTGGAGAAAACATGTAAAAACACATAATGGGTCAGGATACAGGTATCCTGACTTCATAGGACACATGGAGGGGTCCCTATGGGCAACAAATTGCCCCCCCCCCTTCCATGATGGATGCTCGGATACTCTTCAGATCCATGGGAAAGCAAGGCTCTGAATGCCTGGCCGAAACCTGACAAATATTAATGTGCATGTTAAAAAAAAAAAAAAATGAAATTCGCTGAAAAAAAACAAAGGTTACAGGGGTGTTATAGTTAGGGTTATGTTTTACCCATAGAAAACCATCGAAATTTAGCATTTATAGTTTCTTCAGATAAGTAGAACTATAACTCATGTTGGAAAGTAACTTTGGGCAAGAAGTTAGCTTCTTGACTTAGTTTACTATAACAGCTACATTTATATGGTTTTGTATGGGCGGGACCCTAGGCCAATCGGAATATGCAATATAGATATATATATCCTCTGAGATAGTAACTCCATTGAAGAATACATATGAAGAAAACTTCTTCTCAATGGGACAGTGACAATGGTTACACAATTATTCCAAAATACGAGGCTATTTGAGACTCAATAAAAATGATGTACATATAACATTATGCTTTCAAATTAATAGCAAGAAAAAAAGCACAAATATTTTTAAAAATGAATGTGAAAACAAAAAATCACTGATCAATACTGTATCAATTTAAACCATTTATTTATATAAAGCAATGTAGTTGTACACAGGATATCGACAATAGTGGCAGAATTGTACATGTGTTCTGCTCTGCTATGAGGCTTCAGTAAGTGACGCTTTAGCGCATGCATTTATATTTCTATTTTGACAGTTTTTTTAATCACAATTTCAATGTGTGTTGGAACACAAGCATCTCCATCAGCAGACATAAATCACATGCATGCATTATGCATAAATTGAATGATTGATGTGTGGCGAGAAAGGAAATTATCTCTATGTTGGTTAACATAGTATCAGAATTGTTAGTGATGGAGGGGCATGTATAGGGTGTCTAAAGGCCCCAGGGAAGCATGTCACTGAGTCTCAACTGTTTATGCAAAGGGGGTGGCATTGTCAAATAATTTTAAAACATTGGTATGAGATATATCAACACTTTTGTTGTAGATTGGATAAGACTAGTGGTATATCCGCCATAGATCCCCCATTGGCATATCCAAAGGGCCTGTTTTTTACTTTAGGAGGGTAAGACTGATGTTCTATGTTTGTTTTTCACTCGGACTCCTTTCTAGTACAATCTCCCCGTAGTGACGTGATGGCTTGTGTATTGGTGTTTTTCACTAGCATGTCTGCTCTCCAAGTGTGTGCATTTGGACACCATCTGTGACTGTTTTTTTTTTCTTTTTTCCCACCCTGAGGTTGATTTTAATGTCTGTTGATTTATATTACTGTTATTGTTCCAGGTAACCTGACATAGGAAGTCGATATGGCAGTGTATTTTACACTCCTATTCCACAGCACTAAATTTAGAGCAACCTTAATCTTTTTCTTTTCTTTTACTGCGGACTAGGTATCTGTTTTTGGACCTGAAGAAACGCTGCCTGATCCGTAGTGACATCTATGGTGTGATACATGTTGACCAACATTCTGTGGTATCTCCATACACAGATTTTTGTACGGAGGGCAGGAACATTATTTTCTATAGTTCTCTCCCCTTACTTGTTTGTAACCTTGGCATAGGTACTCCAGGTTAGAATAAAAAGTGATCCTATTACCTATAGTCAATTTTTGCTTCAATTTCTCCAGTCCTTCACCTGATCACTCTTTAGGCTTCATAGTATTCCTACATCTCCTGATGGCAGTATTGTAAAAGACCTCCGGTGAAGAGCCACCTTGCGGGGCTCATCGAGCATTGCAGAGCCACCTGACAAGGAGCAAGTTGATGATAAAGCATGCCACCAATTTGTGTGTGAGGTCACTTGCTTCTAAATAGCTACGCGCCTCAGGTGACCAGTCTTCTCCCCAGTCGGTCCGAGGAAACACAGCTTATGGAACAGTGTACTCAGTGGTTGTAGTTATCGTTTCTTGGGATACTGTACACTGGACCATCAACATCTGCAAGTCCTCTCTTTTTTTCCATTCATTAATAAAAATGATCGCCCACATTAACTGTTTGTCTATTGTAATGTAAGGTAGATGTTCCGCTGAGTTAGCATTGTGTCTTCCAATGTTACGCCTTGATGTGTTTGTGTTTGTGGCAAAGTAAACCTGTATGCTGGGGAAAGAATATGTATTTTAGAACTGTCAGGATTTTTAACAGTTGAACGTGTGACATGCAACAAAAGCTAAGGCTGATTGCCTAGCAGAGCTTGGTCACATTAATAGCCCCCTTGCCCCCCCCACCTACCCCCCACCCAAAAAACAAAAAATACTTGAGCAGAAATATACACTTTTGTGCATGTTACGTAAACTCACAATATGTTTGCTTTAATTTAACTGGTGTTATACGCAAACCATTTTCACGTGCTTATTCCTGCAGTCAGTTAGAAATGAACATTACCCTTTAAGTTTGTAATGCTCCTTCCGGGTACTGTTTTAAAGTGCCGAAGGATTTGTTGGCTAAAAGATATTAACGTTGACAAAGCCAATGGCTCTTGCCTTGCTGAGACCTATTTGCTTTGCCGTTGCTTTTGCCTGTTCACTTTTAATGCCTCTCCTCCTAGTGTCACCTGCTGGCTACTAAAGCTAAGCCTGTGAAGCAGTAGCCTATTTACAACTGGCTGCGGTTCAGAACTTCATTGAGGAAATAGCTGACTGGATGAAGATGCAGGGAGTTTTTCCAGTTTATTTTCATGCGTGTTGGTTTGCATATTTTGAGTTGTGCAGTCCACACAGCTAATGCTTTGTAGCTAGAAACCAGCACCGCTTTAAGACTGTGTTAACTTAATGTAAATGGTAGTTTGACTGCTTTCTGAACTTCATTTAACGCTCTCTTTTAGTTAGGGGTGTGCAAGTAATTTCCGTTTGTGTTACATTTTGTAATCAAAATGTGAAGTCCACATCTCTACACCGCATGGATGGATACCTTCTGCCAATAATATCTGCTACCCCTGAATTGACCTGACTGCAACAACGAACTTCATGCTGCAAACTAAGTGGACCCTCTTCTGCCTACAGATAGAGGATCCTGACATGACTTCTAGACCTAAATAAAAACACCACTTATATTGACCACCTTGAAAATAGCCGAGGCCTGCACTACAGGTGTTGGCTGCACGTTTCCACCATCTCTGCAAACTCAGAACTGATTAGAAAAGTATTGAGACCATTATGGATTTGTTTCTGAACAATTAATTTGATAAACAAAAAAGAATCTTAAATGGCGATTATAATTAACCATGCTCTTCTAAGGACACTACAAATTGATGTGTAGCATACCCATTTTTAATTACAGTTCTTTTGTACCTTACCCACAGGATCTAAGACCCCCCACATCCCCCCCCAAAATAGCCATTTATAAATGGTTTACTACTGTGGATTACTCTGCTGTGAGTGTGGAGAACTCATCAGTCGTTAGCAATGCGCATAGAGTCTGGAGTGGCTTGCCTTGAAAGTTTTTCAATTACCACAGTCGATTGACCCTTCTGCATCATGGAAATGGTTTGAATTTTACTCCTGCAAAATTCTGGGGTAACTCCTCTTAGAGGGTGGAAAGTTACATAGTAGTCTGCATTTCCCTTCAGGGGAGATGTACACTATATACAGTTCTGCATTAGGAGTCCAGACACATCTTGCATGACAACCCCAGTACTATGCTTGTAAACCTGTGCCTAGCGCAGTGTGTGCCTTTGTTAAGAACTGTATTTGATTCTTGGACCTATACGATAAAAATTGTCTTTTTTTGCCAACTAACTACAACCGTAGGTGAAGTTGTACAATCTTTTCTGACCTGTAGGTAAAGTTGGAAGCTACAGTCCGCTGCCTTCACCTCTTGCGTTTCTATGTGAAGTTGTGCACTTTCAAAGTATGATTCCTAAGTGTGTAGCAGAATTGGAATGGTATATTTTTCCTGTGGCTATATGTGAAGGTGTACAATTTTACCTGGTGTTTCCGCTTCATCTTTCTTTATGTGAAGTTGTACAGCTGGTGTAGTGTCTGCTTTGAGTCTGTATGTGAAGTGGCACCGTCTTTGCTGTGCCTTTAAATGTTTACATTTGCACAGTTCTTGTGTTTCCCGAATCTGTCTGTCAACCTCTCCAGGTTCGCTACTTCTAAGATTTATGAAGTTGTGCATTTATGACTTGTGTGTTCTTTTGTGTTGCTTTATATCGTGTTGTATGTTGTTGAGGTGCTGTACTCTTGCTTTCGAGTCTATACGTTTTGGTCAATCTCTTATTCCCGATTCTGTAACTCAAGTGACTGGTGTTTTTAAAGGCAAACTTGTGCATTTGTTGGCTGGTGTTTTTTTTCGTTTTGCTGTTTGTAGACTTGTACATGTGTTGCAGTGTCTCCGATTCCTCAGTCTGAGTTTGTACAGTTGCCCGACAGTCTTCTTCCCGGGTTTGTATGTGAAGAGCTTCTCGAGTGGTTGCAGTGTCTGCAGGTTTGTCAAGCTGCACTATTCTCTCAGCTGTAGAAGGAGCACCATGGACACACTTGACCTCAGTTTACTGAATCTGTACGTGAAATTGCACGGTAGTTTAATGTCTGCATCTGTCACCTACATGTCAACAGAATCCCGGGACAGCCACTCTCCCTTTCGGAGTTGTGAAATATAGTGCCATTAAATTGGGTAACAGCAGGTCTTGCGCGAGCGGTTGGAGACTTCAGAACCGTGTTATGAAGCGTGGCATGCAATTAAAAAAAACATTAATTGCTGATGTTGTCCTGTACCTCTGAAATTGACCAGTTTTCAGTTAGCTTCACTTAGTTTTCCGTAGTCTGCATGCTGACTTGTGCCGTTGTTGCATTCTCTGCGTCCAGGTTCGTAGGTATCATTAATGCAATAGGTGCAGTAGCACCAAGGCCCAAAGGACAAGGGCCCACTTCATCCCAGGCCGGCGATCGACTTGCGGTACCCATCCAGAAGTCTGGGGCCCTTTCCTCTTGCCCGAATTAGGGCACATGGCCCCTTCATGTAAAGCTGCACTGTGGCTACAGGGTCTACTTGCTGAAGCTGTGACTTTGTACAGATCTAGTTTCTTTGATCTCTTGTCTGTAGGAGTAGCGGCACCGTTGCAATGTCTGCTTCACAAGTATATATAATAATGTTGTAGAGCTAGCTACCCCTTCCCGAGTCACATTCTCTTGTTTTTGTTTGAGCTTTTTGGCTTGTCCACCCAGCAGCGTTCCCTTTCCTTGCGCATGCGCTGCTGGCGCTCGTACAGCAGCGATGGCATGTCCGTCTCTCTCGTGTGTCTGCTCTGGAAAGGAATCCTTCTTCAATGAGGCCCTCTGTGCTGCTGCTGCTCGCGGTTTCCAAGCCCCTCGGAGCTTTGTTTTTAACTAGTTCGTTAGTATGCGAGCCCTGACGAAGAGCCGCCTTCAGTCTCAGGGCGAGCGACAAAAGCCGTTTCTGTGGTTAACGAAGTCCACTGTAGACTACGTAGAGGATCTCAGTCAATAGACTTAAGGATCTTGACGAATTTTGGTCATCTCTTGCCGCGGGACAACCTTCTTACTTTAAGTTCTTTTCCTAAAGTGCTCTTTTCTGACATCGTTTTGGCATGGCCGCTTTAAGTATGACCTGCTATCTTGAAGTTAATCGCCCGCTGTTTACAGTAGCTTTGCTTTTGTTGCAGCGAACGTTTGTCCGACGTGTGCATTAAACGGGGGATAGCACCGCGCACATCGTGATGCGTTCGTGTTGTGGGCGGTTTCTAAATATCTCGATGCTTTGTATCCCTGTTTGCAAGACAGCGTGGAAGACGTTACTTCATTCGCAGAGTAATGCTCGGCCTCTTAGCAGCACCTCACTGGTTTTAACCTGGTTGCAGCTGGGGTGCACCTTTTAAAACACTATTTTCACACTGAATATGCTCTGTTGGTGACGGGTGCAGCTCCCCCTTCAACCCAAGAAACCACTCGCCGCTTTAGTGTTTGGGAGCATGGATACAGTTTGTGTCTAAAAATAAGCCTTTGAAGACAGTTAAAATTCTTCGGGGGGAAAAAAGCAGAGTCCTGCAACATTTTTCGGCCCCAGAATGTGGTCTCAGACAGATTTAGTGATTCCATAGTGAAAGCTGTGTAAGAAAATAGAACTGTTGACTACAAATGACTGTTAAATAATTTATGATCAGCCTTACCTCCGTTAATTAGAATATATATATCGTTAATTAGAATGTATGTGTGTATATATGTATGTGTGTATGTATGTGTGTATGTATGTATATATATATATATATATATATATATATATATATATGTATATGTATATATACCCCACAGATATTCTGTGGGTCAGATGTTGGAAGTCTTCGTCAGTCTACAGAAACCTACGCTCTCACTTACTTCCTCTGGGCAGTATTAATAAACCACATCTAACAGAATATTAATTGTGTGATACCTACATGTGCCCTTTGTCCTACTTTTTGGGTGGCCCTTGACACTGGGGAATTCAGCTCAGTCCGTTTGAGCCCAGCCTGCTTACAAGTAAAAAAAAAAACAAAAAAAAAAACACATCTCTGATAGAGTGACCCTGGATTTCCCATTGGCAATAAACGCCCCAAAATCCAATTCTAGTATGAAGACAACAGGGCTGCCAGAGATCAGGTGGATTCTTTCTATTTGGAGATTTTTTTTTTTTAAGTGTGAGCTTAACCGTTATATATCAGAGTGCTGTACAGAGTCCAGTTACATAACATATAGTCCTTAGTGTCGTACAGCAGAGAGTACTCTGGGCAAAATACCGACTTATCAGTCATAATTACATATCAAATGGCATTCCTTATCTTCCAGTGTAGAGAGCCAGCAGAGAGCTCTTGGACTGCTAATGCCTTACAATGGCGTACTCCCTACAGATGGCGTGTTGCCTGCACAATTGGAGGTAAGTCCACAGTAGGGGTGGGTGCCGAAACCAGGTATCCCATATACATTGTCAGATATCCAGTTTGTAGAATCTTCAACCTCTTCCTTTTTTTTTTTTTTTTTTTTTTTTTTTAAAGCTGCTTGTTGACTTGTTGGATCGAATCTCTACCAGGAGAGAGTTCCATAATAACCGGAGGTGGTACGGACAGAGGCTTTATTTTTTTTTAAATCATTTTTTTGGGGGTTCTATTAAGAGAGGATTAGCACTTTGTAGGGAGTGGCTGCCTGCTGAGATCTTAAGCTTATTTGTAATGTAACTAGGTTCATCATGGTGCAAGGCTCGTTGTGTCAGCACGCTATCTTCAGAGGTACCCTAGCGCCTTAAAGGGTCCAGTGCAGAAACATTAGGGAGGGTGTGATATGGTTGAAGCGTCTTGTTTCTGTTATCAGTCTTGTAGCAGCATTCTGGTTTGCCTTAAGTAGTGCCACGCCTGATTTTGGTGATCCTGTTATTGTTGATCTCCCATAGTTCATCCTGTCTTGATAAAACTAAAGCTTGAACTGCCATCTTGAGGTCTAGTGGTTGACATTTGCTCGATCAAATAAAAATATTGGTATAAACCCTGAAATTTTTTTTATTAAACTGTTTGGGGATTTTTGTCTTCTGGAGGTTGACTTGGAGAAATGCACTGCAAGTGGATGAGCTTGTGTGCTTGCATTTCCAAGTTCTTGTCAAGGGTGATCAGGAGTGAGTTTGGTGATTGAATGGTGGTGAGTTTACAGCTGAGGTCGTCTAGATGTTTAATCCAATCCTGTATAGGAGGAGAGCTGTGAAGTGGTAAGAAAAATAAGAATTCTGTTTTTAAAGGATTAAGTTTGAGGTTATTACATGACATCCTGGTTTGGATAATTGCAAGCGTGTCATTGAGTTGGGTGATATTTTCCTATGTGGATACCTTCAAGTATAACTGAGTGACATCTGCATACATATGGTACAACAGGATTGCTTGTTTTAGGAAATCTGTAGGCCGTTCCATGTAGAAGTTGAACAGTGTGGGGAGATACTCATTAAGGGATTCCTAACAGGGGACGCAATGCGTTGGTAATGAGTTTCCCAGTTCGATTTGTTTATGTCCATATTTATAGAAAAGAGGTGAACCACTTGAGAAGGGTGCCAGATAACTTCATCCTGTGTTTGAGTAAAACTCTAAAAGGCAGATGTTGTTGACCATGTCGAATACCAATGACAAATTGAGTAGGATGAGAAGGAAGGAGTCATTCTGGTCAAGAGTATCAAGTGCGCGTTCCATGATCTGCAGGATGGCAGATTCTGTGCTGTGACGTGGTCTGAGACCAGAATGGAACTTTTCTACGAGGCTGAACTGAGCAATGTGTTGGCATAGTTAGATGTGAACACATTTCTCCAACAATTTTGAGAGGAAGAGGATGTACGACACTGGACGAAAATTATTTAGATCTGTCGTATTGGCACTTTTTTTTTTTTTTTTCATGAGAGGCGACACTTGTCCTTTCTTCAAGCAGCCTGGGATCATCCTTGGATTAATTATGCCTTTATGATTTTCGTCCATATAGCTGCAACAATATGGTTATCTTTTATGATTGAAGAGAGGATTGGATCATTTAAGTGTGTTGTTGGTTTCCTGAGTGCTATGATGTTGCTGACCTCTTCTTCATTTAGTATTCTCAATTCGTTTCATGTAGCCTCATTTTTGGGACTATTGGAGTGGGTGTAAGTTTGAGTTGATAGATTTCTTGGAATAGTGTCTGTTGATGCTCTGATTTCAAGACAGTTCACTGGCGATTGCAATTGATTTTCAAATTGTCATTCTCTCTTCAAAGAGGTTTGAGAAGGCTTCACAGTTCTCTGTGGAGGTATTTGTGAACACAGTAGCATTGTTGGTTACTGTTTGCTATTTGACAATTTTGAGGCGTTAACTAGGCCTGTCTTTGGCTCTGTCTAGTTGGAATGTGCAAAAAAGTCTCTTGGCTTTGCATCGGACCTTTTTTGTAAATGGTTTTTGTTTTGCTCCCTGAGCTGCTTTAGTTGTAACTTGGAAGGCTGTTGTTCCTTGATCTCTCAGCTCGACTGTTTCCTCCTTGCCACATTTAGGTTTTGATTGAACCAGGGATGAGACTTTTTTTTAATCCTTTGAGACAGTGAGGTGCTACCCTCACCATTATATCTGTCATGTTGTTATTGAATTGCTCCATTAGAGCTAGTGCTTTCTGTAGTTCTGTTGATGGATAGAGATTTCTCTGGCAAAGGGTGGCTAGTTCATCCCAGTTGATGGACCTGGTAGCTCAAATCAAGTGTTTAGGTTTGATTAATTGGCCTCTGGCATTTTGATCATGTACAGTGATGTGGAATAGGATTTGGTGATGGTCTGACCAAAAAGTTAGGTTGATTCATAATGATAACCACTCCTCATTTTGATATGATTAAATCTAGAGTGGCACCTTTTTACATGGGTCAGTCTAGTGCATGCTTGCACAAGGTTGTGATCAATAAGACTGGGCACTTGTAAGTCTTTGTCATTCCAGTGGATGTTGAAATCGCATAGGAAGATGGCGTCGCAGTGTAGAAGGAAGTGTGCTGTGATTGCTTCCATTATTTGTTATAGGAGCAGTTGGTTGAGTCTTGGGGATGATATCGAAGATCCAGTCTTGCTAGAGGTCTCCGAGCTGTAACTATTTTAACTCCCATGTATTCACATGAGGACAGTTTTTTTTCAATTGGGAGAGGGTTAAGAAGTCAGGGTGTTTAGGTTAATGGATGTGATCCTATCTCCCTGATGCTTCGGACAAGCTAAGCTTTTGATGTTGAAGTCAGGAGGTGTTAGTAAATCCAGGAGGGGGTCAGGGCGACTGATGCAACCCCGTTTCAGTTAGGAATATCATGTCCATCCCATGAAATAAAATGGTTTCCGCAATGTCTGTCATGTTTAGCCACTGATCTGTAGTTTGTCATCTGACCATATTTTTTCTGTGTTGTTGAAATCTCATGGATAGAATACAGGCCTTACTATTCCAGTATATATGGCAAACAGATAGCACTGCCCGGATGCCAGAGGCACTGCTAAATATGCTCTGTTTTAAATATGTTAGGCGTGAATTCAAGGAGAATACCTCAGTGGTCCGAAGCAAAAACCGCAAACCCGTCCAAGCAAAAGTGAACTGAAATGCCAACTCACTGTAAAGCAGTGATACTGGTTGGCAATGGAAACGGTTTTTAGGATAGGAGATCTTCTTAGATTTAGTACAAAGTTATTGAACTACTTAGGTAGACTGTTTTTGATTTTTCCAAGAGGCGGCTCAGTCAGCTTGAGCATTGTGGTGATCTTTGAGCCACCTTCCCAGCCGTGTGGAGGGAAGATGCAGGAACCCAGGCTCTGCTGGTCAAAGTATGCCAACCTCCCCTCAGCTGGTGCTCCAGAAGGAAAGTCACAGCAAACAGAGTCGTTGCTTTTCCGGACCTGGTAAACCGACTGAAAGCCCAGGCCCCATCTGGCGTCGCCCTCATATTTTATGATGTAAAGCATGCTAGCTCTTTGGCTTCTTCTGCGGCATTCTTTTTTTTGATTGGCAGAAAAAGTGAGCAAATGGTAATGGGAATCATCATTGAGATATCCTCCGGCAAGTCTCCCAAGTGAGGATGCTAATTGAAGTTGCCGTGAAGATTGGGAGACTGCGCTGTCCAGCAGCCGAAACTATAAATGGCAGCCCCGAAACCGGATGTAGTTGATTACACTCTCAATGCTGGGACTCTTCGGTGCAGGGAAGAAGTACTGTTCGCAGTACGGATTGGTGATTCTGGAACGTACTGTTTGCAACGTGAAATGTCCCTGCAGAGTGCACCATTTCCACAGTACAGAACGCCCTTGTATAGTGCTAAACTCCAGAGTCCAGATTAGGGACCCTAGTGTCTTGGAGCCGAGCCAGGGTGACAAACCAGGGGATATACCTTAGCTTTCGGCAGAACAATCGGCATCATAGCCAAGCTGTAGGCAGAACAGCCGGCGTCCGTCAGCCCTCCCATTCTCGGGTGAGGGGCGGGCTCAGTAGACACCATGGGGGGTTCTAGCGACCAACGGAAAAACATTGTGCTGAACATCCAGTTTAGTTCCACCGGAGGGGAAAAAAAAAAAAAAAAACACGCACGTACATTCGACTATAAAATCAAAAAGGTGCTATGGCACGGCTTCCCACACAGTGCGATAACTTTTACCCCCACAGCATTAATTATGAAAATTACGAGTCTTGGATTCTGCTTCCTTTTTTTTGTGTGTGTGTGTGTGTGAGGGGGGGGGGGGGGGGGGGGGGGGAATGACTGACCGAGTGGAAACCGAGCGGAAATCGTAGTATCTGATGGTAAAAGATCAGGTATTCTTCGACGGAAGCGCGGCGACCTGTTCTGTTGAAGCTGGAATCGCTGTGCCGTGAATGGAGTTTCAGTAGGTTCTTTTAAATCATCATAAGCTTGTGTAATGAGCTGGAGTTTGTCATTTTTCGAAGTCCAGTGAGTTCAGATCACTTTTTTCTTAGCTCATTGAAAACTCCCTCCAGAATAATATAACTTTTTTCCTTGACAGAGGTACTTCTTGTGGATGTTTTTAGATTTTCTGAAAAAGACTACAATCGATACATTTCAGTAATGCCGAAAACGCGATCATATATAGTCATTCAATTCTGCCTTGCCATTTTATTTACTCACGGCACCATGTCTGATTCAGTAGCTTTACTATCTTCGAGGGTTTTGTTTAACTCTAGATAGAATGTTTCTTGTAAATATGACAACCGAGCATTTTTTGTGACTGGGTCACTTTACCCACTTTTTGGTACAATAAAATCCTGCCTCCAGTAACTATTTAGGGACAAACTTATTTCCTAGTTGATCAGCGATGTGATGGGATGCTTTTGCATATCAATTATTAAATTCAAAAGTGGTGTTAGTATGATGGCTGCAGTTTGCATTATAATATTTTATTTAAAACCAGATGTTGGCTTCTGTCTTACTTTTCCTAATGTCCCGAAATGCTTGCATGTTTTTAAAATGCTTTTTTCTGTTTGTTTTAGTACAGCTATCAGTACCACGCACATCGGCGTTCCCAGCTTCTCTATAAAAGCGTCAATAATTAAGCCCTGATATTCTATTGCAAAAACAACATATGATGGACGGAATGCACAGCAAATCAGACATATGCCCCCAGTCACAGATCTGGGTTTAATACATCATTTTTTTTTTCGTGCCATGCCATTCCAGTTTGGACCCAGCCATATGCAAATCAGTCTTGACCATGCTCCCCATGGGAACAGTCCAGCCCGAACTGCCAGGCAAGGTCCTCCCTGGACCAGAAACAAGCATCCTGGGACCGGTTTCAGGGTATCACTCTTTCTTCAGCCAGGCTAGCTATCATTTGTGTTTTGCTTTGCTGATACTCTAATGCATCAGTTCATCCCTTTACAGCTGAGTATATACACATCAGTGCTGTAATGCAACGCCCCCTGTATCTCAGTTTTGGATGTTGCTGTAGAAAATATTTTGTCCTTGTTATGTTTGGTTTTGGTCGAAAATATAATTTTGAAGTATATCTTAACCATGTATAAATTAAGTTGCCCCATTTCTCTCGACGTTTCTCTCGACTTTTTCGTAATTCATTACATTTCTAAAATTACTGCTTGCAATTCACCAAGTTTCTGGCTTTTCTTTTTAAATACGACTTTAGCGTCCGTTTTAAGTTGTTCCAATACAAAAAAATTAACATCCATTTCGTTTCGAAGCCACAAGGAAATAAAGAGTAAACTATGCATCCATTCTGAGTGCCAATTTGCAGTGGTGAGGAAATATTGGCAGTTTGTGGTGGAATACTATATGGGGGCATAAATGTTGTAATAGCCGGATGTGCCAGCTTTTCCTAAATGAATGCTCCAGTGCATTTTTTTTCCACAAATGTAGGAAAATCAGTGAACTCCGAACTCCTGAAAATTTAACAGTTGACTTGCTTGATAAGAATATTGCATACCTATAATATTAAAACCAGTCTTAAGATGAACCCTTGAATTGAACACGTAGATCATGATTTACTTTATTTGATAAAACAATCATGGTCAGGTTACAAAATGGACACTTGGTAGGCATCATACTATCTCTGCTCACCATTACTTGGCACAGGCGTCTTGATTATTTTTTGCTCTAGACTAGGTATTGGGATCAGGTGAATGTACTACTGCTGCATCTTCAGTGCAGATGTACTCTTTGCTATCAGGTGTACCATCACCTCTCTAAACAACAGCCTTCCCAGTCTGAGACGAGAGGGCATGGAACTAGGTGAAGCAGGGAATCTGACTCTTGCAGGAAATCCCAGGAACTACGACAGCAGGCCTGAAAAGTGTCAAGCCTTGACAAAGCTATAGGTCTCGCTTTTGGGTTTTTAAGGATGCTGTGTATCATCCCTAGCGCTGTGCAGCATGGCTAAAGAAGTTAAATAAGAATCTATGGTGCACCCTCTTAGCTTCATTTTATAGATTGGCGCACCATACATGCACATGCCAACGAAGTGATGTGAGTGCTTTTCTTTACCGATCCAAATAAGATTGGCAAATAAAAAATAAAAAAACACTCTAAAGCGTTGTTGGTTTTTTAGAAAATGGGAGTGAGGAAGCCACATGGAAGGGCGGATGCAATACTGCAGTGGGGCAGAGAAAAGCAAACGGGCGAGAGCAACATGGAACACGAAGGGGAAAAAAGTGAACAATGGGAGAAAAAGCAATGTGGAGCTTGAGGGTGGTATAGATGCAGGCGAAGGGTGGGGTGCAGGGGAGATAGCAATGTAGAGGGAGAAGCACACGAGGGTTCGTGCATCACAGTGATGTCTGGGGAGAAGCTCACAGGCTAGAGAGCAACAAGGGTAACGGGAGAGAAGCACTCTAAAACAGTTGGAAAATATATGCAGTCTTATGGAGTGCTTAAGACAAAAGAAAAAAGTAGTTAACTAAAAGTGAGCTGGTGATGCTCCAGGGGAAGGACACACACATGATGGACATGGCAAGCCTTTGAATAAGAAGCTGTTAAGGAGAGTGACTGTTAAACCGTCCAATGTTAAGCAGTGGCTGTGCTGCAAGCCCCGCTGTTTTAAAGCCCACAATATGGCTTTGGCAACAAGACGGCTATGCTGTCTAGTAGTCTGTACCTAAAGGGATCTCATATTAAGCTGCATTTGAAACCAGTTGAAAGAAATCTCCATAATATTTTACAGTGTGTAGCTATTAGCCTCTCTGTTCTTGTGAAATAATTGATTTACTCTGAAATTAAAATTTGTCCAGATAAAATGCTTCGAAAATCTTGGTTAATTGGCTTTTTGAATACAAGACATAATCTACTTGAACACGTTCTAATACTAAATCTGTGTAGAATGTGTCCTGATAATATTTGCCGTCACCAGGTTCTTAAATCTGGTCTGCGTTGTACTTGATCTTGCTAATGTAAGTGCTGCGATTTTAATTATTTTTCAAGATCACGGCTACCATAAAGAGCATTTTTATTCCTCCTGACCCGTTGTGTATGGTAAGAAATGACTGAGCAAAGACAAACTACAATTATAGGGCTGGAAGACTGTAGACTAAGACAGAAACACGAACTTAAAGGAAATTTTCCTATCTCTTAAAATTAAGAGCAGAAAATTGTGTTACTGTATCATTTCAGGTATAATGCTAAAATCTAAAATTGTTTCTGGTTATCTTATTTGAAGCTGCTATTTTTCTGATGTCGTGAATCTACGTTGTGCATTTGCTTTCAAACTCTCGTCACCAGTCAGTGAATGTCTGGTCGGTTGACAGAATAAACGTTAAAATGTCATGTTAGTTTGTTTATGCAACAGAATCACTTGGAGTCTAGTTATGTGGGTGAACAATAATCACATAGTACATCCAGATTGATGTCACGTTCAAGGGCAGGGACTCTGTTTTGTTATTCGTAGAGATTTTAATTTTGACGTGTAGCTGTTTTCAACATAGCATTTGGTAGCTGGGTATGGACTATGCGCGTGTGTAAAATCTTTTTTTTTCTGTGTTAATTATGTTGTGAACTCTTGCATAAAACTGTGCTTTGGCGGAAGACTTGTGCAAGGCAGGTTTTGTGCCAAGCAATTCTGAAATAAAAGCAGGGGGTTCCTCAGGGAAAGAATTCTTGAAAAGGGATTTAAATGTTTGAAAGGAAGATGCATTTCTACTATGAAGAGGTAAGATGTTCAAACGTTTGGAGCGTTGCCAGAGGAAGATCTGTGAACTGTGTTTTTTTAAACAATTAAAAAAATGTTTTTAATCCTGAAACGAGAAATGAATATGGCTCTTCTGTCTCTGTAGCAAAGAGCCTTTAGAGAATGAGAGTTTGTGAGCGTTATATTTAGGATTTACGAGATTGAGATTTGAAGTGCTCGTAGTTAGAATCGGAGCAGTTTAAGCTGGTAGGTACAGGGGTGATGTTCCTTTCTTGTTTTTAAGGAATCTGGCCATAGCTCTTCATGCTGGGAAGCCAAGAGGAAGGGAGGAGCAATAGCCAAGACCCAATATTATCCTAGCTGCCACACTGCCAGCTCTAGGTCCAATAAGGAGTGAATTTGCTTTACTTTATGAGGTTTGTGGAGGCGGAACCTATCTGACTTAGCCATTGCTTGGATGTGAATTTTAAGCCTAATATTAGAGCCTATTTGGGAAACCCAAGGATTTTACAGAAGAAGCCTCTGTTTGCAGTTTTAGGCATTTAAGCCTGAAAAGTTCTGTAGCTGGGTCTAGTTTGGGTGTTAGAGCGAGTCTTTTGCACATTACATTTGAAATGCATTTATTCCATCTTTGTGTGCAAGCTCCGGAAAAAGAACGTTAATTTAGTGATAAAATCAGGATAGTTCAGTCTTAGTAAAAACTGAGTGTCACCTGCTTGTTGGTGAAGAAGATCCCGAGATATGTCAAGAGTTCACCCTGTGGTTCAATGTAAATATTAAAAAGAACTGGTGCTAAAATAGAGCCACGAGGAACATTGCAAGTCATTGGAGAGTGATGAGTGAAGTTGTTACAAACTTGGATCATTTGTGCTTTTCATTGATCTGCTTGAATGTGGTCTATTTTAACTAATTATTTTGTAGTTACTTTAAAAAAGCTCTTAATCCTCCTGATGAGGCACATTAGTAGAGTAGTATCATGCTGCTCCAAAGCTTGTATTGGGTTGGAAGTATGTTCATAGAAGCATTGCCTATGTGAGGAATTATTTTGGTTAGGTGTGTGATGACCAGAGTGGTGCTGTTATCATTCATCTGTTGCTGCTCTTAATGTGTAGTGATGCACTGAAGAGGAGTGACAGATAAGCCGTTTGACCTTTTTACTAGTTTTGTGTAGATTGGAAGGGTTTAGGTTGGGAATGTGATGGCGTGGAACATGTTTTGGTTTATTGGGTGATGGGTAAGAGTTAGTCCTTCTCTTGGCTCTACATTCTTCCTGCTGTAAAAAGAATTAGAGTGAAATAGTAGCACATGTGGTCTTGCTTTCCATCCATAGGGGAGATTTGGTTCTGATACTTGGATGGGTATATTAGAGTCTTTTGATGAGTCTTTTGATGTACATATGCTTCTTGTGTGGACAGTTGGATCCGTTTATTGGTATGTTTAATCCTGAGTAATTTAGGAAGAGCTAAGATTTTGCTTCCTTCCCGAATTTCCAGTGATCTTGAATACTTTCTTGTTATCATTGCTAAGGAATTTTAGAAGTCTGCTACATGTACAGAGAAGGGTCTGCCGACTATTATGTATGGACACATTAATTGGTCCTTTGAATGTCAATTAATCAACATTGATTGAGCACAGCAAATCACCCATGAGGGTCTCAAGGCACTGGAGCTGAATGCTGCTGCGTGGAGGAATGATCATTCGAATATCCAGGTCTTTAGTTCTCTTCTGAATAACTAAAGTGGCAGTGCCATCCTTACGTGCAGGGGGAGGTTGTTCCAAGCCGTGGCTGCCAGGTGCGAGAAGGAGCGTCGTCCTCTGATGGATCCAAGGGGTGTCTAAGGAGAGTGAAGCTGATTGGAGGCGTCATCGGTTGGTGGAAGGTCAGGCGTTTGTTGATTGTTGGGCCTGGCCCTTTTTACAGGGTCATCCCTAACTCTTAGCCCTCCTCCTACCTTTTTTTGTTGGCTCTAGGACTCTTGGCACTTTATCACTGCTGATCAATGCTAAAGTGCATGTGCTCTCCCTCCTGGATTTGATATGAATGGCTTACACCTGATTGGCTAATTTAATTTAAGTCCCTTGTACAGTGGTATCTCTTATACCCAGGGCCTGTAAATTAAATGCTACTAGTGGGCTGCAGCACCGCTAGCGCCACCCCCAGAAGTAGCCTTACAAACTTGCCTCAGGCCTGCCACTGCAGGGCCTGGATGCGCAGGTTACTGCTGCAGGGACCTGGCATCTAAATTTACTTGCCAGGCCTATGACTCCCCTTTTACTACATATGTCACCCCTAAGGTAGCCCTATGGGCAGAGTTCTGTATAGATAAGAGATAGGACATGTTCCTTGTTGTGTGGCCTGTCGTAGTAGTGGCAAACAGCCTATTTGGTTTCTCATTGCTGTGAGTGCTGCCTCTCTTAGGTATGCATTTGAAATGCCATTTCATGTGGCTAAGTGGTATTTTCTGATTTATGAGGGGTTGTTTGGGCATGCTTTGGTATGACTGGAAGGTAGTGGGAAATGCTGCTTACTGGTGTAGGTGGATTTTTTATTACCATTGTAGAAATGCCACTTTTATAAAGTTGGCATTTCTCTGTGCTTATAACTCTGGTGCTTTTGCAGCTTGACTCCAATCAACATCTGAGGTGAGTGATAGGTGGGCTTTGTGCATACTTTTCAGACAGCCATCACACAGGGAGGGTGGAGGTGTAATTGGAGTACTTCTGCATACTAAGTGATCTTCCTGGGCTGGGAGAGGTAGAGACGGGCGCACTTGCATTTGTATAGACTGTGTCCTGCCCTGCCACAAAGGGCTCGTTTACCCCCCTACTGGTGTCTGGAGACAGTGTGGAGGAGAATGGGCATTCCTGGAATTGGTTAGAACTTTATTCCCACTTCTAGAAGCTAGGCAAAAGGGGAGTATAATTCTAGGGGTTGTTCCCCATTTTAAGGGGTCAGGCAGAGAGACTTTGTGGACTGGCCAGAGGAGCTGCTATGCTGCTATGAGGAACTGCCATCAGAACTGACTTGCTGTAGCACTGACCTGTGGCCTGCTTGGTCACGAGGAGGACTGCTGCTTTGTCCCAAGGACCCTGATGTGTTGGCCCACTGCTTACTTTACCTTGTACCTTCTTTAGTGATCTTTAGTCAGCGTGCCCCATTCAGTGGCCTTGGGGCACAGGCAGGCCTCTACATTGGAGGATTCACCACAGTGGTCTGGGCCAAAATGAGGAGAGGAGCCTGCCTGTGGCTGGAAGGCTCCCACAGGCTGGTTTGCCTCACAAGAAGTGATTGTGGTCTGGGAGGCCCTGGAAGGCTCCGGATTCGTGTAAGGCAGCGCTGTGTGAAAGGCAGCCACCGTTTAGACATGGGTGGCTGCCATGTAGTTTTCCCTTTGCAAGGGGAAGGAGTCGGTAGGGCTGCAACTCCCTGAGCCACTGTGCTGCATCCTCGCGGGTAGCCCCGCCACCCCCCTTCCCCCTTGAGTCCTCATACGGGGAAACCCAAGGAAGGTTCCCTGTGATACCCTTACGGGGGACACCCTGGGCAGGAGGGGTATTTTTTGTTGTTACCGCCCCAGTGAGAGGAGCTGGGTCGCTTCTCTTTTATGAGGAAAGTACTACATTTACTCTAATAGGAGAGTGGGAGCTCCTGTATCTGATATGGTGGATTGTGGCTTGAGTACCGCAGATCTTCTAAAAGAAGCGCAAACGTTTTGTGGCACTCATGCATAAGGTGCTTCCAGGCCCTTGTTTGACATTCCGCAGATCAGTGATAGGTTTGTGCCCCCAGAGCTTAAGTTGTGGTTATACCCTGATTTATGATGTTGTTTGTACTTGGTTGTAACAACAAGCGTGTCCTGCATTGCCTGCATAAAGAGGGGTGGGGGAGAGGGAGGTTGCTGGCCTGAGGCTGTTTCGCGGTGTTGCACTGGCCATATTGGAGGGGCACATTTGCGCCTCGCAGTCTACCTGATGTGCATTCGTATGTTATGCCTATGATCTGCCAGATGGGAATGTTTTTCTTCTATGTGCATTTATGATGATGTCTTGTCATTCAAGATGATGTGTTTATTGTGATGTGCATTTTTGGTAACAATGATGACCTGACTACTGCTTGTGTTGCAGAATAGTAGTAACCTATGCGTTTACCTGACTACTGCTTGCTTTTGGAGAGTACTAGTAACCTGTGTGATGTTCTGACAACTTCTTGCTTAGCAGGGAATTGCTGAAACTTGTTTGATCTAATGACGTTTTATGCAATACAGTTTATTTTTATATAACTTGTTGTGGAGTTTTCTTTGTGGTGTTTTTATTGTGTCACATGTGTTGTGTGTGTTGTACAAACGCTTTACACATTGCCTCTGATTCTTTGGGTTCTTCTGGTGTGGTGTGGGGCAATACAGTTGAGGGCATTTCCTTGAATCCCGATGTGATGGAGTCTGTTCATCTAGGAGAGCTCCGATGTCCTCTGTGGCTGCAATCAAGGCTATCTCTATGTTGTGGTTAGCTTGAAATCCAGATTGAGAGGGGTCCAGGAGGTTGTGGTCTTCTAGGTGTTGGATGAGTTGCTGGTTGATTGCTTTCTCGAAGGCTTTCGCTGGATAGAGCAGAGCGTGTTTCCAGACCTCCGGGAAGGAGGCCACGGTGATAGAGGTATTCAGGACCTTCATGAACTCGTCACCGTTTGTCTTGCTTCCTAGACTGAAGATGTGATGGCGGCAAGGGTCTGTGGCTGCTTCCGAGTGCATGGAGTTCATGATGCAGATAGTGTTACACGTGGTGTGGAGTTCCCAGTGGCTGAGAAGATCTTGTTGTGGAAGAAGTTTGCAAGGTTGTCGCACAGTTCCTGGGAGGTAGTGATGTTGTTCTCGGGGACTGCAGGATTGGTGTATGCAGGCAATTAATTTCTTAAGCCAATGCTGGTTTAGTATAAAGTACAAATGTGCTTCTCTGTGTGCAGTTTCTCTTGCTTTTTTCAGAGTGTAAGGCGTTCTCAGTTTTACCCACCAGTGCAAGAAAACACGTTTTTAGGAGTGAGTCATGCTTTTTTTTGTGCACCAGAACTTAAATGTAGGTGGTTTGAACTCTGTGCTCCATTTGTTCGGTATTGTGTTGCTTGGCTGCTGGTTCAATATTTTTGAACTTCATGCTTCCACTTCTCTTGTAAATGGGCTGCAAGCTGGGAACTGTTTCTAGCACATTCAGTACTTTTACTGTGTGTGAGGATCTTGATTTTGTAATGTTATATGAGCAAGAAATATGTTGCATTGACTATTTCTGGACTGTTCATCCAGTTTTTCAAACCCCCCTTTCCATGCAGTGCAGGTTATAGTTTGATTTGTAAATGTAAACGTTTCCTGGTAAAAGGCATACTGTTCTTACTCTTCACATGACCCAGTATCTAAATAATTTGTTTTCAGGCATCATTAATGTGGATGTCGCTCACATTTTCCTTGCAGGTTGGGGCATATATACACCACAGCACTTAATCTTAACTTCATACCTTGACTCGTGCCAATGCACTGAAACAGAACAGTGAGTTAGAGGTTCAAATACTGTAAACCCAACTCATCCTTTTATCTTTCCTAGGTCAAAACATTTAGCATTCTGACGGGTGGATAAGCATACCTGCTATCTGAGTGAGATATAAATATAAAAAACCCTTTTTTGTGTTCGCAATTTATGCATAGTTTAGGGAGGCACCTTTAATAAAATTGTTTTTTAACTCCACAACTGAGCCTGGTGAACGATTTCTCTGCGTGCCGCCGTACCACGAGTCCGGGAGGAGACTACGTGAGGTGAAAATATAGATCACCATTGGAAATGGTGATGTTACAGACTACCTTTTCTATAGAAGATAAAAGTCCTTCTGAGCAATAAATATATAACATTTCTAATTAACTGCTCCACTTTAGCATCTAGTGTGGGATCACTTTGACATGAAAAATCAGTATCACAGGAAATTTGATGTTATATGCTAATTTTTTGCGTGCTGATGGGGCTTCTCTTCTTGTAATTGACATGAGATGCCCTGACATGTCTGTTACTGCCACTGAAGAGAACTCTTGGTCTGTATATTTGTTTCTCAGCTCTCACACCTCCTCTGTCAGAGGGGGAGTGTTGGATCCAGTTAAGATTCGCATTCTGTCAAAAAAGTTTTCTTTAAGAAATAACCATGCCGAAGGATAGGTGGACTTTTGGTGGGGTGGAAGGTAAGGATGTCAGGACAGAAATGTTCCATGAAATATTTTAGGCGATAAGAATATTATTATGTGCTGCTTTATGCAGGTCTGATCTTATTAGAAAGGTCAGATGCACAGATGTAATTAATACACGCATGCTTTGGGTCGGTCATTAATTCCTTTGAGGTTTTATTAGTACCTTGACTTTTTTACGAACATTTAACACTTCTAGTATCCAAGAGCGAGTTCCTCAATATTTTCTGTGTGCTAGTGGTTATGAGCAACCTTTACTAAATGTTGCTCTTCAGCCTTCAAAAGTGCACCCATTTTTAGTGTTCTCTTAATTTGGTAGGTTCTATGTCACAAGCAAGTAGTAGATTCTTACATAGTCTTGAGCCCTGGTAAGGAATTTTGAGCCCTTTTTCACACACATTTTCGTTCCTGCATGTTGCTTGCATCCATCTCGGAACGTGGATCTAATGAATACAGAGACTGTCTATAGTATTGAGTTTTTTGTTTTAGATATTGGAGTGTGGTATTAAGCACACTTATGTTGGTTGCATGGAGCAGGGTCTCCATTTAGTATGACTTAGCAGCGAATTCTAGAGCAACTTTCTTCATGTTTCCATTTCCCAGGGTCTGATATGGCTTGTGATGATGTCTGTCAGGTGTTGAGCTCTGGTTCTTGTTTAGAGACAGCCTCTTCATGAGCGTGGGCGTGTTTGGCTTGGTATTGGCGAGGTGAAGCTGAAGAGCTTTACTGATTTGTGTAGCTCTCCGTTCAGTAGGTGTGTTGATTGCATGGAGGGATTCTAATTTATGAATTACTGTTTTAATCCTGATTTATAAAATCATATGTATTTCAGAGTGCTAAGTGGCATGGGGGGATGACAGAAGAAAGATTAGAATATTGTATTGTAATAGTATTTATATAGCGCTTACTACCCCTGGCGAGGTGTTGAATCGCTTTTCAGTGAGTAGCATGCTACTCCGGAACCCAAGAGGAATTAGTGGTGGATTAGTATAGGGAAATATGAGTCCAGCTTTAGTATTATTATGAGTTAATTTGAGCAAATGATTTGGAAGAGTAATATCCCTATAGAGGAGTTACTACCTGTAAAGTATTAAAAGGTTTTAAACCCGTAAAGGCCAAAAATACAATAGAGACCAAGGATAATACTATTTAGGAGTGATATGAATGCAGTAAAATTGGTAAAATGGAATATAGTGGTATAATTCGGAGGTATTGGCAGGTGAGCTTGACCCTTAGTTAAGTCCCCGATTGTCATTTCACAAAATCAAACGTGTCTCAATGGTGATAGATGTGTGCTTTTACCACTGATTTAAAGCAAATAATCCAAGATAAATGAATTTCATTTACAGTTTGAGTAGGAAAGTTTAAGATCCATTTCTTTAAAAAGGAAATCCGATCATCCTCATTTTCCAGTAGTGTACTACAAAGTCAACAACTTCACTGTTAGACCGAGCCTTAAAGCAGGAAAGGGTTATCTTTTCTGTCCTTTGCAAAGTGCTAAAGAAGGGCCATTATCCTCTTTAAACTGCTATAGCAGTCGGCCAGTAGCTCGCACAGTTTAATCAATAACCAGCCTAACTTGGGACCCCGATGTGTAAAGTAATGGTGAATATTGAAAATTACAGTTGCCGGCTTGACTGACCTATATAGATAGGCCTTTTGTGCATAATGTGAAGTTTAAGAATTGCATGTGCATTGCCCGTGTGAATCTAAGCGCCCCGACGCAATGTGTTAGTTGGGACAAATTGCGCTGAGTAGAGAAATATGCAGGCCTTATCCACTTCGGCCTAACTCATTGCCTATCCTTGATTTTAGGTAAAATCAGTGGTAAAAAACATAGCTTCCATTGACTGTAGGTTATATGAGAAATTAAAGTACGAAAAATAAATGTTACTAATGTAGAACGTTACCATGTCACTTGTGTCATTGAATAATGATTCCTGTTGTGCAAGTATGCATACATATCCTTCATGTGCTAACTCTTTGGCGGGCAGTGAAATATATCTTTGAATCTCGACTCCGGAGAGTGTGCCAAACGGTAATAATCACCAAAAACTGATGTTGGTAGAATTCTTCCTTTAGCATCCTTCTAGACATAGAGTAGTAGTGACTTTTATTTAAAAAAAATAGCTGTGTGGATTAAGGGCACTGAAGCCTTTGGTAGCCTCTTATCTGCCTTATTTGTTTGATAAAAAAAATATATCCTTGCCTTGATAAATACAACTAGTCTTTCAATGTAATTTCGAAATGCTTGCTCTGGTTTACAACTGTCATACCCCGGAGGGCAGATACTGGATTAAGGCTCTGACATGGAAAGACTTTTAGAATGATTGTTTCAGAGGAACTCTATACCTGGTTTATTTCAAAGCCTGCTAGGATTACAGCAGCATTGTAAACAATATCTAATCAAATCACCTTTATAGTGGAAGGCCTAGTACTGCACAGATTTCCTTACAATAAAAGGTGGGTGTTTGTCAAGAGTTTGATAGTCTAAAACCTGCAGCGAAGAAGACCAAGATGTTTTGTCATCACCTTCACACCTGCCCCATACATTCTTATAAACTGTGGTGAACATGGTGATTTTCCACTTCTTGCACTAAATCATAAACTCCTCTTGTTCGAAGTGGAAACAAAGTGGTTAATTTGTACGGTGCTAATATGGAATTAACAGCAGAGCATTCGATTTTTTTTGCACACACAGAACCTCTTGCACTTTGACATGAAAACATTGTATATTCTGTCCTAAATTGCTGCTGCCCAAGTACCATCCGCCCTCCCATTTCCCTACACTTCCTTCCCGGCACATGTGTGTGTTTCTCTTACGTGTTTGAGTTGCTCTGGTTAGTTTGAAAGCTAGTTTTTAAACCCCCCTCGACTTGCTGTGTTTGATTTATTGGGGTTCACTTTATTTAGCTTTATGGCTGGTTTTTGCCCCCACCCCCACCCCCACCGTGTGTCTCTTTAATTTGTTGGTCTTTCTGGTTAGTTTGAAAGCTAGTTTCCGTCCCCTTTGTGTTTTCCTCTATTTATCTGGGTGCTATTATTAGGGCAAGCCTGCATGTGATAGATATTGTATAATGTAAATGGCTTGGAACTCACCCATTGCTTACAGTTCTTTGGCTTAATTTTCACTCTTATTTGCTGCTTCCCTATCGGCCAGCCCGTGCCATCTGCACTTCCCCTTCTTTTGTGTGGAGCAATGACCAAGTACTGATTGCTTCACCTTGATTAGAGTTCTGCTGCGTGCACTGTGATTGAGGTACCATTTTTCTTAACCACCCTTTGCCTGCCTGACTTCTTCCCTGACCCTTTGCTTTCCTAGCTTCTTCCCCAGCCACCCTTTTATTGTCTGGCTTCTTTACTGCCTGCCTGGCTCCATTAACACCCACCCTTTGCCTGCTGGGCTCCTTAATCCCACCCACCCACCCTGATTTTGCCTGCCGGGCTCCTTAATAGGCCTTTGCCTGCCGGGCTCCATAATCCCACCCACCGTTTGCCTGCCGGGCTCCATAATCCAAATTTGCCTGCCCGGCTCCATAATCCCACCCACCCTTTGCCTGCCGGGCTCCATAATCCCACCCACCCACCCACCCTTTGCCTGCCGGGCTCCATAATCCCACCCACCCACCCACCCTTTGCCTGCCGGGCTCCATAATCCCACCCACCCACCCACCCTTTGCTTGCCGGGCTCCATAATCCCACCCACCCACCCACCCTTTGCTTGCCGGGCTCCATAATCCCATCCACCCAACCTTTGCTTGCCGGGCTCCATAATCCCACCCACCCACCCTTTGCTTGCCGGGCTCCATAATCCCACCCACCCACCCTTTGCTTGCCGGGCTCCATAATCCCACCCACCCACCCTTTGCTTGCCGGGCTCCATAATCCCACCCACCCACCCTTTGCTTGCCGGGCTCCATAATCCCACCCACCCACCCTTTGCTTGCCGGGCTCCATAATCCCACCCACCCACCCACCCTTTGCCTGCCGGGCTCCATAATCCCACCCACCCTTTGCCTGCCGGGCTCCATAATCCCACCCACCCTTTGCCTGCCGGGCTCCATAATCCCACCCACCCACCCTTTGCCTGCCGGGCTCCATAATCCCACCCACCCACCCACCCTTTGCCTGCCGGGCTCCATAATCCCAACCACCCACCCACCCACCCTTTGCTTGCCGGGCTCCATAATCCCACCCACCCACCCACCCTTTGCTTGCCGGGCTCCATAATCCCACCCACCCACCCTTTGCTTGCCGGGCTCCATAATCCCACCCACCCACCCTTTGCTTGCCGGGCTCCATAATCCCACCCACCCACCCTTTGCTTGCCGGGCTCCATAATCCCACCCACCCTTTGCTTGCCGGGCTCTGTCAAATGCACATATTTGCAGATACTTACAAATGCATTTACAAAGGAGTTTTTGACACGGAGAGCCGGAGTGAAAAATCAATGACCAAAGGTCTGTTTATTTTTGCTGCAGCAAAGAGGACAGGTTTACCACTGGCATCCCAGGCCCGAAGTAAAGTGTGCTAGCATGAAGCGTTTAACAGTGATATTTATACTCATACATCAAAGGATACATAAAATGTGTAAATAATGATATACGTCATACAGATATTTTAAGGAGTTAATCAGTTTCCACACACCGGTTCCATTCCCAGCTTTGTCCTTGCCTCCCCTCTGCAGCTGCCTGACTCCCCACATTCTTGAGACCCTTCAAAGGATTACGTGGTTCAAAGGTATAGATATCAGCCTTTCCCTCCCCAAAATACCACAGCCGAGGTCAGTTAGTTATTTTGAACACACAATTATAATGAGTACAGTGCCCCGGTTAGGGAAAGAAACCAGCTGCAAGCCTATGGTGTGGAACCAGGCTTATTTTACTTAAACAAATATACATAAGATAACATATGTGATAGACTGTGCGTTCAGAGACAACAAAAGCTCAAACTTACACGTGTAAAAGAAACGAAGCAATTCAAAATGGATTCTAACAGCTCCATAATCCCACCCACCCACCCTTTGCCTGCCGGGCTCCATAATCCCACCCACCCACCCTTTGCCTGCCGGGCTCCATAATCCCACCCACCCACCCTTTGCCTGCTGGGCTCCATAATCCCACCCACCCACCCTTTGCCTGCCGGGCTCCATAATCCCACCCACCCACCCACCCTTTGCCTGCCGGGCTCCATAATCCCACCCACTTACCCTTTGCCTGCCGGGCTCCATAATCCCACCCACCCACCCACCCTTTGCCTGCTGGGCTCCATAATCCCACCCACCCACCCACCCTTTGCCTGCTGGGCTCCATAATCCCACCCACCCACCCACCCTTTGCCTGCCGGGCTCCATAATCCCACCCACCCACCCTTTGCCTGCCGGGCTCCATAATCCCACCCACCCACCCTTTGCCTGCCGGTCTCCATAATCCCACCCACCCACCCTTTGCCTGCCGGTCTCCATAATCCCACCCACCCTTTGCCTACCGGGCTCCATAATCCCACCCACCCTTTGCCTGCTGGGCTCCATAATCCCAATCACCCACCCACCCTTTGCCTGCCGGGCTCCATAATCCCAACCACCCACCCACCCACCCTCCCTTTGCCTGCCGGGCTCCATAATCCCACCCACCCACCCTTTGCCTGCCGGGCTCCATAATCCCACCCACCCTTTGCCTGCCGGGCTCCATAATCCCACCCACCCACCCACCCTTTGCCTGCCGGGCTCCATAATCCCACCCACCCACCCACCCTTTGCCTGCCGGGCTCCATAATCCCACCCACCCACCCTTTGCCTGCCGGGCTCCATAATCCCACCCACCCACCCTTTGCCTGCCGGGCTCCATAATCCCACCCACCCACCCTTTGCCTGCCGGGCTCCATAATCCCACCCAGCCACCCTTTGCCTGCCGGGCTCCATAATCCCACCCAGCCACCCACCCACCCTTTGCCTGCCGGGCTCCATAATCCCACCCACCCACCCTTTGCCTGCCGGGCTCCATAATCCCACCCACCCACCCTTTGCCTGCCGGGCTCCATAATCCCACCCACCCACCCACCCTTTGCCTGCCGGGCTCCATAATCCCACCCACCCACCCTTTGCCTGCCGGGCTCCATAATCCCACCCACCCACCCTTTGCCTGCCGGGCTCCATAATCCCACCCACCCACCCTTTGCCTGCCGGGCTCCATAATCCCACCCACCCACCCTTTTCCTGCCGGGCTCCATAATCCCACCCACCCTTTGCCTGCCGGACTCCATAATCCCACCCACCCACCCATTGCCTGCCGTGTTCCTTAAATCCCACCCACCCTTTGCCTGCCGTGTTCCTTAAATCCCACCCACCCACCCTTTGCCTGCCGGGTTCCTTAACTCCCACCCACCCACCTACCCTTGCCTGCCGGGTTCCTTAAATCCCACCTACCCACCCTTTGCCTGCCGGGTTCCTTAAATCCCACCCGCCCACCCTTTGCCTGCTGAACTTTTTTCCCCTCCCGCCCACCCTTTGCCTGCTGAACTTTTTTCCCCACCCGCCCACCCTTTGCCTGCTGAACTTTTTTCCCCACCCGCCCACCCTTTGCCTGCTGAACTTTTTTCCCCACCCGCCCACCCTTTGCCTGCTGAACTTTTTTCCCAACCCGCCCACCCTTTGCCTGCTGAACTTTTTTCCCAACCCGCCCACCCTTTGCCTGCTGAACTTTTTCCCCCACCCGCCCACCCTTTGCCTGCTGAACTTTTTTCCCCACCCGCCCACCCTTTGCCTGCTGAACTTTTTTCCCCACCCGCCCACCCTTTGCCTGCTGAACTTTTTTCCCCACCCGCCCACCCTTTGCCTGCTGAACTTTTTTGCCCACCCTTTGCCTGCTGAACTTTTTTGCCCACCCTTTGCCTGCTGAACTTTTTTGCCCACCCTTTGCCTGCTGAACTTTTTTGCCCACCCTTTGCCTGCTGAACTTTTTTGCCCACCCTTTGCCTGCTGAACTTTTTTGCCCACCCTTTGCCTGCTGAACTTTTTTGCCCACCCTTTGCCTGCTGAACTTTTTTGCCCACCCTTTGCCTGCTGAACTTTTTTGCCCACCCTTTGCCTGCTGAACTTTTTTGCCCACCCTTTGCCTGCTGAACTTTTTTGCCCACCCTTTGCCTGCTGAACTTTTTTCCCCACCCGCCCACCCTTTGCCTGCTGAACTTTTTTTCCCACCCGCCCACCCTTTGCCTGCTGAACTTTTTTTCCCACCCGCCCACCCTTTGCCTGCTGAACTTTTTTTCCCACCCGCCCACCCTTTGCTTGCTGAACTTTTTTTCCCACCCGCCCACTCTTTGCCTGGCAATCTTTTTTTTTTTTTTTTTCCTCACCCGCCCACCCTTTGCCTGGCGATCTTTTTTTTTTTTTTCCTCACCCGCCCACCCTTTGACCGCCCGACTTCTTACCCACCCTTTGACCGCCCAGGTTCTAGCAGACCCACCCGCCCGCCCTTTGCCTGGCCGGCTTCTTTAGCGCCGCCATTTGTCTGCCTTACTTATTTCTGTGAACTGTTATTGTGGCACTCACACGCTGATCAAAAGTATTGTTGTAGTTCATTCTTAATATACACAGATTGGTTTTATCTATTTACATTTGTTCCTGGCATAGATATATGTGATGTGGCACGGTGGAGGATGCCTGTAACTTGAGCAGTGAGCGCCCACTGTATCCTGATTGTATCCTCGTGGAGTGGGATAGACTGCTTGTTTGCACCTTCTCTGAGGCCCAACCACCCCAGCACGCAGTCGTGAGCAGCGTGGATATTTCAGCGTCTGCTGGGCACATGCTATTCCTGGAAAGTGTGCTGGGGTCAGGGTGCTGTGATGGTGAAGTTCAAACAAGCCCAGCTGCAGCAGTCGGCCGTCTCTGCTTCCACATCCTGCACCTGGTGCACTGAAAGTCTGTCAGGGCTTTGTTCCCTCCAGCGCACTGGCAGTTGTTGTAGTTTCCCCAGGTGCGCTGGGTCACCTGTGGGTGCAGGCTTGTACTGGGTGCTTGCAAGGTGACAAACACCACCTAGCAGGACTGCGCGTTACTTTCCGTAATTCATCAACACGTAAATCATGAACTCTGATACGAGGTTACACTTAGGATGTCTACTGATGGTAACAATGTTTGAGGCACTCCTGCTTGAATCTGCGGGTCTGTAGTGAGGGTATTTCTTTCAATGTCCGTCATGATTGTTTTACTGAGCTCATCATCGAGGAGCACAAATCACACTGTAGGGCGAATTTCATTTGCCTGCCATGTGGCTTGTCTAAAGACGCAGGTTACCCAATATATACTACCTTCGAGATGTTTTTAAATCTCTGTCCGTATTTCTCTTGCAGGGAAGTCGTGCTGTAGTTGTGCGAAGTGAGTGGGTTGAAGGGGTTTAGTTAGCTCACCGAGACGAGGGGAACAGGTTCTTGCTGCATCCCTCAAACACGCTACAGCTAACACTCCCCTAAACGCAACAGAGTTGAACAAAGCACTTTTTCAGTAGGCAGCATTTGATATAAAAGCTGTAGAGATATTTTATTTCTAACGCATCTTCTCATCATACGGCTCACTGGTTAAGGATGCAACATGGTGGATGAACCCTGACCACAACTGTACAGAAACAAGCTGGTCACAGTGATTGTACTGAAGTCTTTACAGCCTGTTAGTCCGAAACTTTACCCAAATTGCACTGGTACCTGTATTTCTCTGTCAGACCCCAGAATGAATGGTCCCACATTGTTCTGTATAGATTCCCTATACAGTACTCTGTTTAGTTATCTTGCTTTCATTTTTGTATCTTTCCTTATCACCCCCCCCCCCCCCATACCAAAAGGTTAGTTTTAAGTGAATAGGATGCGAAAAGCGTATTCAAATGTGCCTCCTATGGTCAGCACCTCGTGTAGATAAAGTAATGATTACTAATTGTAAGAGAACCTTTGTTTAGATGTGAACCCTTCTCATTTACTGTCTCCTGTACACTCTTTTGAGACTGTCTTTATTGGCCACATTATTGACTCAGTATTTTTGTTTTTGTTTCATTTTTTTTTTTTTATTGAGAATATGTACAGTCTGCCTATCAACTAATATACCATGTCCCCACAACAGACATGACCTGATGCTGGCAGTTGCTCATAAAGACAATTTGTAACATGCATTTCAATATAATTACTGTTTCATAAACCACAGGCTATTTCTCCATTTGTGAAACAATAAAAAGAATAAGGTAATAGACAATAGAGAGGAAAGGAAGAACAGCAACAATGCCGAAGAGCAAGAGTCCAAAACCACAGCAATATAAATCACTACCACACAGGTTCATTAAGTCTGTTAGATAACACGGTCACTAGCATCCTCAACAATAAAGATATCGACCATCTTAAGGAGATCCATTCAGTCTATCCACAGAGGATCTTGCCACTTCTGACTCAGTACAAAGGTTCGTTTCATTACGATGGAACGCTTTCAGCTTAGCTAAATTCCACACACTAGCTACAGTACCCAGTGCCAGCAAGTCCTTCTGAATCTGACAGATTGTGCCCTTTTTCCTTTGTCAACATACTTGTATATGGGAACAAGACTCTCCTTTTTATTTTCATATTGGTTTCCTTTTTCAAAGTCTTAGCCATCATCAGGACATTCTGAATTTATGCCACTCTGAATTCAATAGCATCACCTTGATCGTCCTGCAGGCGCGGAGTTTGTACATCTGGGTCTTGAGGGTAATCGGTCTGTTTGTCTTAAGGTCCAACATAGCCAAGGAGATCAAGTGATCCATAACAAAAGCCTACTGTGCTGTTGACATCCTTTACTAAGACAGGAAAATTAAGCACATTGTTTTGGCCGCCCTTCTGTCATTGTCAGACACTCCTATCTCCCCTTCCAATGAGATGTCAATTTAAAGGAAACCTGAAGGCATACGGCCACTTTTTGGTGCTCTGATGTCTCTACATCAGCCATCGTCCCAAACCAGATTATTATTTTCCAGTAATGTTTTTTCAGCTATGCCTGCAAATGCAGTGCCTTATACTGTTTGATGCATGTATATGAAGAAACCTATTAGACCTCCTTCTGAGATCTGTGTCTAAATTTAAGGAGCAGGATCAACTTGACCTTTAAACCTAACTTGGTGGATAAAACGAATCCTTGATCTGGGTAACCACTTGTTGAAGTTGGGGGATACTGCTCACTTCAAGATATGGCTAAACGGTAAACATTATTATTTTAAAAAAATCCACTTTTTCTCCTTCTGCTGTATTTCCAATTATCCTATTTCTGAGATTAAGGTGTAATTGGTATTGATATGATAACTTCTCCCATTATATTGACTGGTGTTTGATGTCAAACAGAAAGAGTCGAAACAATCCGAGAGGCCCCGACTGTTGTAGCATTAAGTGTCTGTGTTCCATCTGCATTGTAACCATGGAGGGGAGCACTAGAGTACTGAACAGGGGGGTTGAGCACTGAGATACAATTTAATATTACAATAATTCATGTGTATGTGATTTCTGCTATGCACGGTGATTGTGCCCCTTGAAGAGAGGTCTTGAGTTTCTATCCAGATTTCTGGAGTGTGGGAGCTGTTTTGATGGGGATGTTGTTCCTGATCTAAGAGGATGGAGAATGTCTGCCTTTTGGTATTTTCCTTCTTACATTTCATAGTCCTGTTTAGCAATGTCCAGTCCTGATCAGGCGCTGTGTGCCTAAAGTGGCTAATTTCTCAATGTAGGGTTAATGAGTGTAATTTTGTATCTGCATGCAATCAGCAGCAGAAATGAAATACATTCATTGACAATCAACATATTCAGGGCCAAAGGTGGAATCGTGTAAAAAAAAAAAAAAAAAAAAAAAAATGACAGTGACAATTTCAGGGGTATAATGCCTTTCCAGGTTTAAATCATGACAAAATAGTTTAGATGGCGATTGTGTTTAGCTTCAGGTTACAATTTTCTGCTCTCATAACTCAGACCATTAATGTATTTTTGAATTACACTATATAAACAAGTTTCTATTCTGGTAAAGTTAGTTAAGAGGTTATGAACTCGCTGCAAAAAGCTATGTGTACCCTTAAAGAAATATATTTTAATTCTAGTCGTTTTTAACTAAATTCTTTTGTTCTTCTAAAGTTGATATAAAGGTTCCCATTAAGTGAGGTAATGTTAAAAAAAAAAAAAAAAACTATTAATGTCCAAAGACACGTCTTTAATATTTTCTGATCCATAAGTTTTCCATTTCTGCTGCTGACTACATGCAAGTTAATTATATGAGGAGGTCAACTTTCCAAAAGTTGGCCTATGGCCCTCAGACTGAAAACCCGCCTGTCGACTTAAAACCTGGTGCTAATCAAAGCATTAATGAGCCTGCAGTATTACAGTACTGAAATTAGGATTTGAGGCTTCCTTTTTTTTTTTTCCCTTAAAAACTACTGCAGTCACTTTGCAAGGGCTCATTATGTACACCCTCTTACATACTTGAACATGCTGTGTGCACACATAGGCACAGCTTACACCAGCTCCGACTAAACTTATATTTCTAGACTAACCAGTCTCAGTTAGTCTAAGGAATCCATTGTCCATGCCTTGCTCCTCTAGCTTTCTTCCAATATAGCTCAGTGTTTCAGACGGGTAAAATTCACCGCTTCCTTATACCGGTGCCATGTCGGACTAGTCTCATAGCTTGCCCTGCAAAATTACAGCATCCAGCAAATCTGGATGTAGAGGCACCTCTTTCATAGTCCATGGAACAAAGTTCTGATACACTCGTCCTTTTCCTTTTTAGGTCTCGGCTAGGCAGCACCTGCACGGTCTCTCCGAGACTCTTGGTTTGCGTCAATGAGCTTGGAGGCCGTCCCTAACTTACCATTGGTTGACTTCATTGTCACTCTAAGTTGTTTGCATCTTGCTGGCCAGCGCTGCAGTCGCCATTTCCTTTTCTTGTCTGTGGGTCATCCTTTGAGAATGGCCCAAGCTCTTGTGTCCTTACACTACTTGCACTTTTTGTTGATCCTTTGTAGTTGGCTTTGCCCTGTTTCTTCCCTCCCATTGTATTTCCTTCTTTCCTCAGCATTCGTTTCCCATGTTGTCCCTCACTCCAGTTTTCTTGTTGGCCCATGTCCACCATAACAAAAGAAAGCCATGTCGTAGCACTTTTTAGGGTCGAGCCTTCAAGTGCATGCACTAGCGCATGCATCTCACTTGCGAGACTCTGCTGTATTCAGTACACGGCTTGGAGCCCACCTGTCGCTCACCATTTGTTAGTTTGCATGGCACTCTTCTTTACATCCTCGTAATTCGTCAAGGCACACCTGGCATCACTTCCGTTTCTCTGTGTGGAGCCGGGATCAAGCACTAATTGATGTAACTTAATTAGTGCCTGTCTGCTGCTCCCGACTGATCAATGTACTATTTGTTGTTTTTAACTTCGAGTGCCCCGCAAACAAAAAGCATGTGACTAGCAAAAACCTGCCCAGCAGGCACAAAATTGCAAAGTTTTATGTTTTTTAAGTGAACTATATTTTATTTTGTCTAGTCGTTTTTTCTCAGTTTCTTCTCATGTTTTCTTTTGTTTTTTGCTCATGGATGCCGCTGTCAAAAGATGACAATTAACTTTTTTTTTTTTCTTTTTCTTTTTCTTCTCCCTCACAAGACCACCCCCTTTATATAATGTGCGAATTACAGGCCTAGGCTATTCTTCATAGGCTGGCAGCTCCATTGAGCTGCAGTTTGAACCAGCGCTCTGCCGTTGTGGAAGCCAGCAGGCACTTCCGAAGGCATAATGTATTGATAACATTTTATGTATACCTATAGGGGTGTGCGAACAGCAATTTTTTTTCTATTTCTGGGCCAAAGTAATAACAAGCATTTAATTAATACATGCATCAACGTTTGAAATTTTACATACTTCATTTCTGATTAGTGTACTTGAATAAACCATGTTTGCCATATAACACTTTACTGTTAATTATGTAAGCAGTGTTGTATTGCTCTTTGTGGTGGTGGCAAGCAGAACGTGCTCTCGTGTTCATTGATGTCAACTAACTAAATGTAGTTTTGCAGGTGCCTTAACTTAGTTTCATGCGTTGCTCGTGTAAAACACTATTTTCATTTTTAAAGAAAACGAAGTGAGAAAGAAGGGGCAGAATCGTCAGCCAGTTTTCGGTCACATCTTGTACCAGCAGACAAAACCTGACCGCGCTGCAGTAACCGACAGCGGGTGCAGTTTGGGCTATTCTCAGCCTTGTAAAGTCTAAATCTTTCATGCTCTTGGTATTTGCAGATCAAACTTGTATTGTCTTCTTTAAACAACACACAAGAATACGTTTTCCTTTCCAATCTCTATTAATTTAAGTATTTGCATAATACAGTTCCTGCTTTACCCATGCACCGGTTTAGCTGTAGCTTGAGGCCACCCCTGTTACTGGTTAGTGTTAATAATTTGGCTTCAGGCTATAAACTTGTTTGTCTCACACTCACCGTGAGACAAGCCACTGTATAGTTCGAAGCTAAATTATTGGTTGTGCAGAGAAACAATGGGGAATTTTAACAGTCCGTAGGAAGCAAGTGATGATATAATAGTTAAATTTTTAACAGGTTTCCTTCATAGTGGTAGGCGTAGTTTCATTTTTAGGTGGAGTATGCAAGCGCTTTGACCTGTTAGTATTTTGGGTGTTCAACCACACCCACCTCACGCCCATCACTTTCACTCGTTCCTGGGCTTGTCCTTTAAAAATCATTTTTTATAATTGGTAAATGCTTTACGTTTGTCCCTCCTTGGGGAGGTTTTGTTACCACCTTGCAGACTGACCCTGTTACATGGATAATTGCACGATTGCCGATATGTTTGACTGTGAGCGAACTTCTTTATCCTTTAGTGCTTCTTTCGTGCTCATTCCGTGCTCATTCCAGCGCTTTTGTCAACTAATGTTTAATGTGGCAAGAAAAGTCCCGTTAGGAATTTACCACGCCAATAGCTCTAACTGGAACAAATGCAAGACCGATTGCATTGCAAATGTTTTTTTTTTTTTTTTTTTAAATAACCTTCGTCGGTGTGTTCTAGTCTTTCTCTATGCATGTAGTAAACACGTGTGTACAGCACTCGCGTATGAATATGCCAGAATGTATTTTATTTTTGCGTCTTATTGATGTTTCTGTATATGACATGAGCGGGCGAATTGCTTTCCTAATCGGGCTAATAAAATGATTGAAACCACATTGCCTCCGGAGTGGCACTGCTGTTGTTGCCTGTGATGTGCACTGATGGGCGTTTCTGTACTTGTGCGTGTATAAACATAGACCTGTGTTTATATCTTGCATGTGTGATGCGCCTTCTGTGCCAGGGCCTTTTTAGAATCCCAGCCACAGCGTCACTGCATGATCTGGAATACAGTTGAAAACGAAACAGTAAAATGCGAACCTGATGTCTAGAGACGCTATGCTGAGTGAGAGGTGAGACTTCCACAGACTCTTTCCAGAGAAAGATCGGGCCTGGATGCCTGCTGACTTTCCATCTCCAGTTGAAGCACGGTCAGGTGTTAGCTCACCAGAGGCCACACCGCAGTTGGGGATTAAGATTAAGTAAGGCAGTGCTTGGTATCGTCGTTTACAAAACTGTCCAGCTTTATTATTTTTCTAAAGTACACTGAAAACAGGATTTATAATCAAAAGTAATTCAGACAGAGAAAAGGTCTACACATTATTTTATCAACTAACAATCCACCATTCTTTATTTGTTTTATTTGTTTGCGTCTAGCGTTGGTGAATTATTTCCAGAAACATATTTTCTGCTAAATGTTATGTTTTATCGTGCAAGTCCCCCTTGACAGACAGACAACTTTACCTGTAATCTGTTCATCAATAGAATCCGACATGCTCAAGAGCGTTTCACAAACCAATTTATTGAAACGTTATTACAATCCCAGCTGTACCGTTTTAGTCGGGTTACTGCTGAAATCTGGTGGGATCTGCAAGTCCAGTGTTCCGATCTCTGCGAGGGAAGTCTGCCTTTAATCTCTCAGAAGTTGACCAAATGAGGAACTTGCAGCAGTGTTTAAAAACAATCCTGTCCACCTATTAATTGTAGAGCTCGGAAATACTAACGTTTCCGTAGCAGACGCTTTACAAATCAATGTGTTCCTAAAATTCGATCATTTGGTTATATTTGTGGCCTCTTCTTGGTTCAAAGCCTTAGCCAGGAGGAGAACCGCATACAAAGAATCGTGGAGCATTCCGGTCTGTTTCTGTAGGTGGCTGGCAGAGTTGTTGACGGAGGCCCGACTTGTGACTTCCTTCGTTCACACATGGCCCCCGTTTTTTAATTCGAGTTACATGTTACTTAACACTTTGTACCTAGATTTTACTTTGTACATTTACTGACGATAGAAAATCTGGCCTGAGTTAGCGCAGTTAAATGAAAATAGGCCGTAGGGCTAGTTGCAGTGGCAGAGAACTCAGCCTTACCTCCAGTTATGAGCTAGCCCTTCAGGGCTACTTCTCATTTATGACCCTGCGCAATAATGCTTTAACTTTCCAGCATGCTGAGACCGTAGAAAAAATAGACGATTATATCCATTCCACTAAAATCGGAATGCAAAAAATACAGGTTTTTAGACATATGTACATACGAGGATACGAGGAATAGACAGATTCAAAACCCTTTAGGGTCCTTTACCTGTGAGCAAATAGTTTGTTTAAATTCATTGCTGGCTGGTTCAGTCTTTTTCCGTCCTTATACATTATTTCTTGATTTGAAATGTTTGGAAGTGTGTTTTTGTGTGGATTCTGTGTTTTTTGTGTGGATTCTGTGTTTTTTGTGTGGATTCTGTGTTTTTTTAGTTCAGACTTGGCTGTAACGCCAAGGTTCAAAAGGTTTCTGTGCATCGAAGTGCTCACCGTCATGCTGCCAAAAAACAGTCAAGCATTCACAGCATATGCTTTCACAGTCCAGCAAGCAAAACACAAACAATTTAACTTGGGACTCTGTTCAGTCATTCTAGTCTAAAGGAGTTTATGATCATTCGATTCTTTATTTTTTTTAGCAAAATGAATACCATTCATCTCTCTCTCTCCAAACCACTGCCATGCGGCAGAAAACTGAGGTTAAGAATGAAACATGGTTGCTAGTTTGTTAAATTCAGCTCTGTAATGTGTATTCTGAGGATTTATCCTTGATCACCAAATGTGCCTCTGGTTCCCATCCGTGATCCCTTACCTCTTAAAATAATTCATCTTGAATTTCCTCATATTAATGATTAATTTGCCAAGCCGTCCATTTAAGGCATCCACCTAAAGCAAGTTATGTGAGGCATTTCTCGGAAAAGTCCTATATCAACCCAAAGTTTCCTTATTACCAGAAATTACCCTCCTACCAGTGTTGCCCGGTATTTGTCACCTTTTATAAAATCCAACAACATATTGAGAGATGTCAAGGTCTGCTTTTGCCTAGATAGGAGCATAGTCCACGCTGGTGTCTGTCTTCGATCTTTGGACTGCTACAGACAGCAACAATACCTCATTTTTATTTTACCAGATCTATCTGCGGCTTTTGACACAGTGGATGACTCGATTTTGTTCTCAAGATTAGGAAGTTGCAGCATTAAAGATATTGAATTGGTTGTTCTTTCTTGGAAGTTGTTCACAAAAAATCCTGTTATATACTTTTGATCTTATCTTGTTTCCACAGCAGAGTTTCTCAAGGTTACCTTCTGTTACCTTACCTGTTTAACATCTATGCTGCCTCTCCTGCAGCTCACCAGTTCTTTTGGATGCAGACTCCATGTATGCTTATGATACTCAGCTGATTTTTCCATCTGAAAGGAGCATGTGCTAAATTATCCATTCATAAAGACTTTCTATGTAATATCAAGAGCAGGATGGATAAAAACTGGCTTAAAATGTACATACAAAAATAGATTTATTCAGTAGGTAAAGCACTTTACACTAGCCTCAAAGCTTTGACCTAACATTCTTGGAATAACATTCTTCTGGGAAAACAACATTGTCACAAGCCTTGGAATAAAGTTAAATGGGAAACTGCCCATGTGGAAAACCAGGTTGCTGCAGATTTAAGAGTCGAGCGCGCAAGCGCTCTGGCCCCTGTTGTAATCTCTGTGTGGGCTTTTAACCACGCCCCTGTCATGCCCTTCACTTTCATTGGTTCGTGGGCTTGCCTTTTAAAATTTGCTTGATTTCGTTAGTGAAAGGAATGCATACTTCATGCCTTTTCCGGTGTTTTACTCTCCTCAAGCGCACTGGTCAACTACTGAAAACATACGAGGCTGTGTGTTTTCCGCATGGCTTCTGGGACTACCTTTTCTTTTTATTTCTTACGCAGTGTGATCTCGCTCGGGAGTAGTCGAGCGCTTTGCACGACTCTGTTACATAGAAAATTGCATTAGTGCGGATACATTTGACTGCGAGCAAACTTCTGTTTCCTTCTGCGTCTCCTTCACACTCATGACTGCCGTCGGCTCGCTTATGTGAAACTGTTTGACTTTTCATTTTCAGTTTGTGTCAAGAAAAGTCCAGTTAGGAATTTACAACGCTAATAGCTCTAACTCGAGCAAATGCGAGACCCATTGTATTGCAAATGCTTGCTCTCTTTTACCTTCTGGATGTTCAAATTGAGACATGCTATTTCTTTACTGTCATTGGAAAGCAAGAACACGGCTGTGGTAGAAGTTATTGGATCACAGTGGAACTATTGCGCTCACTCGATCTTGGTATTTCCATCTTGCATGTTCATAAACTTCAGTCAATCCAGAATCAGGCTGCCAGTCTTTTTACCCTCTCTTCACGTTTCCCTTCAGCCAGCCTCTTAACTTTATTGGCTTTCTGTTATCCGTACCAACACACTTTGTTCTTCCACTGCAGTGCTTTTGTTTCAGTGTTTAAAGAAATACTTGCTGAGGCAAAGCCCTTTCGTCTTGCTACATGCATTTGGAATACATTTCTGCTTGAGCTTAAAAAAATCAGCTCTTCAAGGGGAAAAATAAAGTTGCAATTTTTTTTAGGATTAGTACACATATATGACCTTGGTTCACCGTGAGTGACATGTTGAATAATGAACACTTGATCCCAGGTATGTGAATAGAAAGAACACAAACAGACCAATCCACCCTCGCCCCCACTAAAACCCACTGATAGTGGACATGTCTACCAGAGGTTAGTTTCCTGTAGTCTGGTTCCCACTCACATCACCCAAACCTTATCCCAGACCCATGCGCAGCAGGCGGCCTTGCCAGAGTACTGTCTGCTCCACCCCATAACCCGTAGAGCACTCTTCCAGAGTCCCAGAACCACCCTGGTAGCAGGTGAAAGAGATGCTACGCGGCCCCCATCATATAGATCAGCAATTATGGGTGTATTGTTCAGCAGGATCTCTTGGGGAACCATGCCGCTGGTCGTTAACCAAAAAGATGTGATGCAGTGTAGTAGGAAAAGCTTCAGCTGCTGCAGTGCCCCCACAATACGTAGATTGGAAACATGTTGTGAGGGTGACACAGGCCGCCCCCTCTCCTGAAGAAGTAGCCCAAGACGGAGTTAATATGTTTGAACCAAGCCTGAGTAATGGGTTTTAAGTGATTCTGTAATTGATACAGGAATCTTAAGGGGGGTGGACACCATTTTAAAAACTCCCAATCTGCCCGTCAGTGACACAGGAAGGAAGGACCAGGTTCTAACCTCTTCCTTTACCTTGGCCAAGGCCGGAACAGGTTCACATCCCAGGATATGATCGGGCCTGGGGACACCAATATTCCCAGGTACCTAAACCTGCAGGTCGCAGGGGTCAGACCCGGCTCCCACTCAGCAGGTCCGCCATACTGGTTGATTGAGAAGACCTTCGATTTAGCCGCATTCCTTTAGAGGCATTCATATTGAGGTCCAATGTCATCGTCTGCTTAAAGTGAAATTCTATCAGAGAGTCAGGGGTCCCATTCGAATCACCGCACCTGAGGTTTCATTCTAACCCACACCGCCAGGGGATCCATGGCCACCACAAACAGAATAGGGAAAGGGGACATCCCTGTCTTCTCCAAAAGCTTTCATTTTCAATTGATTTTTTTCCTCTTCTCTGCCCGGTTTTGTTGATTAGCATTGGCTAGGGTGACCAGAATTTTAAAGTGAAAAAACGGGACATTTCACAAAAAATAGAAGGACTACAATTTTACTTCAGCCAAGCAGGCACAGAATGACAGCGCTCATCAGCATAGAATTACTGAAGAGGCACTAAGAACACAAAATGCAATTTTTAAGGCCATTTTAATGCCTGTTAAATAAATTGCTTTATGATAACACCTGCTAGCTATTTCTGCTTTAGAAAACTAAAAAAAAAAATCACCTCCCCCCCCCCCCATTTTCAAGCGACACTCTAAAAAAAACAAAAAAAGGGACATGAGCTAAATTTCCCAAAATCTGCTGGGGCAGCTGGTGCAAAAGCAGGACTGTCTCAGCAAATCCGGGACGCCTGGTCACCCCAGCATTGGCCCCAAAAGACCTTTTGATGTTTGTTGCCCTCTATAACTTTTTTTTTTTGCCATAACATGACATTGAGCAAGGCAGTTCACAAAAGCACATTGGCATTGTCTTTACTTAGTGTATATTTCGTTTGTCTTTGTACACAATTGAATAATGGAGCTCATCAATCTTCAGGGTGTGTCCGTTCCTGTATGAGTCCCTGCAAATCTGTTCGGTTCTTAGGTGTAGGTGAATCTGTGCAGTCTTTTTCCTCTTTATAAGTGGTCCTCAAAGGCGTCATACCCAGCAATATGGAGATTTTCGTAATGGCACTTCTATACATGAACATGTGCTGTGTACACACTCTGTGGACTTTCCGTATTGTTCTGCAAAGGGGTCCGACGTCCAGGTCGTATGAATAAAATTTGCCTCCACTGTCCCACCTTTAGGACTTTTGGATTCCTTACTTATGCCTACGTGGAAATGATTCTTGTGATTGGACTGTCTGATTGCCAGACCCAGCTGAGTAAATTATGCATAGTCTGCTGTCTTAATGTTATATTTGTAAATTGCTTCAGTAGCCGAATGTGATCTCCTTTGGTATAGGGTGATCAGAATGTTAAACCCCAAAACCGGGACATTTCGCAAACATAGAAGAAGGACCACCATTTTATTTCAACCCAGCGCACAGAATGACAGCGCTCGTCACCATAGGGTTACAGAAGAGGCGCTAAGGACATAAATAAAATTCAATTTTTAAAGCCGGTGTAAGGCCTGTTAATTAAATTGCTTTCTGATAACATCTGCTAAGATCAGCTGCTTTGGAAAACAAAAAAATCACTTCCCGCCATTTTTAGGCGACCCTCTTTAACAACCGGGACATGAGCTAAATTTCCCGAAATCTGCTGGAACAGCTGGTGAAAAAGCGGTACTGTCCCGGCAAATCCGGGAAGCCTGGTCACCACACCATACTTTAGTACAGTGGTCTTCAAACTTTTTAATTCCGCGCCCCCCCCCAGTTGAAAAATAAAAATCATTGGGCCCCCCTTCAGAATTTTTCACAATTATTTTAGAAAGATGGCAATGTTTAAATAGGTCTAAACCTATTTAAACATTGCAGTTAAGTACTGTTACCTTTTTAAAACTGCAATAACATGCTTCTGCTTAAAACAAAGGCATGTTATCTGTATAATATTTATTTTGGCCAGAGTTTGGCGCCCCCCCGGGATCACTTAAGGCACCCCAAGGGGGGCCCGCCCCCCAGTTTGAAGACCTCTGCTTTAGTAGCACAATGCTGCAGGTAACGACGCAGATAGCTTTGTCCCTCCACCATTCTCATGAATAAGAGAAGTAACATTTCTTTAGTGGTGACCTGTAGGTGGCACTAGCCACCTACTTATCGAAATTAAATGTAGCAGTTTAGCGATTACTACACAAAGATGGGGAAAGGTGATGAAAAAAAGATTCTGCAGCCTAATCGTTCATTTATTTGATTTGGCCATCAACACATTATTCCTTTACGTTTTTTAAAAACTAAATTTGCAGGACCGCATATTGGTTTGCCTATTTTGGTAGGTTAGATATTGCATTACCCGTGATTTCTTGCTGTTGGTCTGAGCGCTATTTCATGCTGTTTCTTGTAATTTCACTTAGAAAACATTGCAGCTTTTGAGCAGCAAAGTACTTCTGGGTCCAAACACCGAGTGTCCAGGAAACCGTAGTTTTAGGCCTGCACAACCCAGGAGCTTCCTGAATGTGTGTCAGGATCAGCCAGTGTGGATATTTGCTCCTGTTGTGAGACCAGCTTGGAGGGCTAAATAACCTCTCGCGCCTGTTGATAAGCACTTTGACATCTTATTAGCATGATAGCAGCACAGATCCTCCACATTCCCTTCTGCTCCATGTTTTCTGCTCTGCCGTTTCTGTTAAGTGGGACTCAGTGCGCATGCCTGCGCGACCACCTCCCTATTCTGGTTGTACAAAACAGTGCTACAGAACACATGCCGTTAAGCTGTGGACTTGAGCTTTTACAGCCGGTATTGACTAGAAATATACCGAGGGCCTGTGCGGGAGACTTTGCCTTTCCCATTACAGTGCATGATGCACTGGTCTCCAGTTTTTAAATCTTTTTTCCATAAATCATTGGCCGAAAGTGGCTTGCTGTCTTTTACAATTGCTTATTTCCACAATGGCCCAGGAAAAAAAGACAGCTAAACAGCCTAATAACTTACACTCAACGTCTCATAAGAACCTGGCAGCCTTGGCGTAGTGATATGGATTACGTTTTTATCAAATCATGAAGTTTGAGTAGTAAGTGGTTTATGTTCCTCCATTCAATAAAATGCGCTTCTTTAAGAACACTAATGTCGTTTGTGTCCAGGTGCTTACTTATGGCAATTTCCTTAGCACTGTGAAGGCAAGGTGGCGCTATTTGAAGTACTGACTGTCAGCACAGACAGGATTTGTACATGTGTCGAGTTGAATGTGAACTGTAGGTGGTCCAGTCTCATACAGGCCAACTCATGCTACACTTGAAACTGACTGATAAAACCTCTGCTGCCGTGATGGCCCTAAATTAGATTATGGTGAAGGCACAGGTAAACTTTAGATAATCATCATGCACAAAGACCTGACTCCTAAATACGTTTCAAGATTGTTAGCTGCAGAAGAGCAAAGCCCTGCCTTCCATTCTAGAATCATAGACCCCTCAGTCTTTGAAACTAATTTCCCATACAAGGACGATAGGCACAACCACATGCGCAGCTTTCTTCGACTGCTCTTCGTTCCAATCCACGTATAAGAGGAGCTACTCAGTCGCAGCAACAAATGAGAAATCCCCTGCTCATCACATATGACAAACATCTCCACAAAGGCTAATCATGTCAACTATACCCTTACAAAGATCCAAACGATTCTGTATGATGTTAGCATTGTGCCTATCAATTTGTAAAAAAATAAAAACAAGAGTGGGATTTTAGTTGTGAATGATGTGGGTCCTGTATTAGTAGTAAGTCAGCAGCCTTCTGTCTACTGGAGACCAAGTACCCTTTTGTAGCACTTGAGTTTCGCAGGATATCGAGGAAGAGCAGTCTAAGGCCTACTTGGAAGGTGGTGTTGGGTAGTACCCCAGTTCGCAGGCACAGAACACATAATATCCAGTAAATCATTCTCCATTCAGTGCTTACTCTTTTATAAAAGAAAATGTAGTTTTACACACGCTATGCAATATTACACATTCATTTACAAATATATATGTGCTGGCAGGTGGTTTCCGCACTCCAGAACCATTAATGCGTTTCCCTGAGAGATGTAGCGCAGCATCTGGGAAAGATAATATAGGGGCTTCTGAGGAGCTCATGTGCGCCTGACTAACCCAGAACACTTTGACATTCATTGCCCTTTCTAGTGCACCACAGAACACAAATATGCAAAATGCTAGAGCCCCCTAGAGGCTTCTGGGGTGCTCCATGCTCAGAGTTATGAATATTTTATGAGTTTCTTCACCTTTGTTTTTGTCTTTTTTTTGTAGTCCGGGCACCCACACTATTTTCAGTGAGGGCCACGGGGAAAGCCCCAAGGCACCTGCGGCCCTATTCCTGCATGCCACTTGGGTGCCAGATCCTTATGTTCACCCTTGCGCAGGTGAGCAGTGTAGATGGTAGAAGGATTTATTTGTTGTTCCTGCCCAGTAGGGCTTGATGTCTCCTATGCCTCCCCAAACATGGGTGTAGGGGAAATTATCAGACATTCTCGCCAGTGCTTTTAGTTGCCGGGGACTTGATCAGTTGGGGAGTGCCGAGGTGCTCTTTTGCTCACCGCATCGGTCGCAGTAATTCTTGATTTGGTACCTCGATACCCCTGAGACAATGGACATTTCAGGGTATGGGTTCTCTGCCGGCCACCCTCAACCCCCTCAATCCCTCTCCCAATCCTCAGTCATGCTTCCGCACACCCTGGTGCCTTAGATCTACCAAAGGGTATCTCGGAGATGCAGGAAAGGAAGCTTCTCATATCTAGCCAGGTTTTGTTCCCTAGTGAATAAGGCTGTTTGTTAGTTTTCCTGGCCCCCACTGAGTCAGTGTGCTTGGGGAAAGTCTTGTTTTGCTACTTGTTGCCAGTTCTTGCGATAATGGTTATTTGTCCACAAATTCCTAGCCTCCAAATAATGTTTTCTTACAGGAGCTTGATGTGTATTACACCGAGTTCTAACAGAGGACCTGTCTGGGCCCTTGACACCTCTCCGGGGTCTTCTCAGCAGCACCATCAAGACAGAGTACCCTGCCTGCACCCTTCAAGTCCTGTGGTAGCCTTGTTGGCCTCCTGCTGGAGCTCACACTCCTGCAGGCCAGGCCACACAAGAACTAGAAGAAACCCCCCAGTACCCACCTCCTTTCCCTCCCCCAAAACAGCTGGCCATTCTCCGGTTTCGTTTCCACTCAGTTCCAGACTGTTATCAAGTCTCTCACTTGTGCAGTGGTTTTTAAGTAAAAGTGGAATGTTAATTCTAGAAGGAAGACAGCAGTGCCCAATCCTAGCGTGATACATTATCCCTCCACCCTGCCCCAGCCCCCATGCAGAGTATTTTAGGAAAATCCCACGTGACAAATTGAGTGGTCTGTGGAAAGACCTCTTTAAGAATCTGAAACCATGCCCTCAACTGCCACAGCTGCCTTGCCCCTTCTCTTCAAAACATGAAAGGGAAGCCCCTCGTGTGTGGATCCAGAGGTCTGGCTGTCCTTTTTAGGTCGAGTGTGCAAGCGCTTCAACCTGTCATAAGTATTGTGAGCTTTTAACCACCACAAAACAAAATAAAATGATGGACGATGTGTTGAAACTTTTCAAACACTCACCCCCAGTCACAGATCTGGGTTTAATCCATCGTTATTTTGCTCGCCACGTCACCCCAGTTTGGACCCAGCCATATGCAAATCAATTTTGACCCTGTTCCCCATGGGAACAGTCCAGCCCGAACTGCTAGGCCAGGTCCTCCCTGGACAGGAAACAAGCATCCTGGGACCCGTTTCAGGGTATCCCCCTTCATCAGTCAGCTCCATTGTACGTTCAAATGCATTCACATAATATACAATAAGTCTCTCTGGTCATGCTACAAACAAAAACCTTCCAAACCAACCAAAACCTATTACGTATGATGCTACCAGGTCACTGAGAGCTTTGTCACTTTTTCAGGGGGATGTACTTAAGGCTATACAAATATAACAACATTAGTAATACACTGGATCCATACCTGTCCAGAGTTCCCAATGTTCTCACTAATTTGGTGCACCATTGGCTTGTTATAGATAAGTATGGTGTGTTTCTTCCACACCCAAAAGATCCCCTGCTACACCCCAATAAGTAGACAGCATTTTCTCACTCCACGCTTACTGAGTTATGCTCTACAACAACAATCCTGTAAGAGAATCTCCCATTTACAGGTGCTTTGTATTATCCCCTCTTCTGAAATCGGTAAACTCAGTGGATGATATGAGTATTTATTGCACACAATTTGTGTATAAATTGAGTGTATTATAGGTATTTTATATATTATGAACAGGCAAAGTTAATGCATTTTAGGGCAAAGGTCATTTATGCTCCAATCATATTTCACTGTGCATACCTACACACCTGGTTTTACCTAAATTGGTTGTAACTAGCCTTCTAATGTCATGGTTGAATTATTTTTACTGAGACATTATTATACTCATATGGCCAGGGGCGTGGCCAAGATGGTGTGTAGACGGACGCGTCTTTCGGAGCTCCGCCACCCGGGCCCAGAAACAGCATAGTGGCGGGCCCGGCCCTCTCCAGTGGGGCGGCCTTGAGCGGCAGAGGACAAGGACAGTGTCTGGGGGCTGGACGGGGCACCCCGAGAGTCTGAGGAGCGAGCCCCCGGGCCGTGCCTGTTCGGGCGGTGGCGGCAGCTGGGCCGCGTACGGCTGGAGCTGACGGCCGGGCCTCCGGCCTGAGGACAGTTTGGGGCTGGACGGCTGGGTCCCGGCCCAACGACGGTGGTGACCATGGACTGGGGCTCCTGCCGGTGGCGGTGAGTGGGGGCCTGCAGTGATATTGGGCCGAGGGGCGGAGAGAAGGTGCACGCGGCCGGTGTGCGGCCTAGGCCCTCGGCCCAGAGACCCTGGCGATTATTTATGGCGCTGCCTAGTGAGGCCTTGGGGGGCTGGTGGCGCGGCGAGGGGCTGCTTTGCCGCCTCCCGATGTGACGAGCTGGTGGCCCGTAAGGCACGTTAAGACAGCGTCACAAAGGTGGTCGGTGGGACTGTTCGGCACGCTGGGAGGCGCAGCGAGGAGGCAGTGGATGGCAGCGCTGTATTGCTAGGGCCTCCTGGCCCTGAGAAGACTCGGGGTGCCCGGGAGTGATTGGCAGCAGCACCGAAAGGTGGGACGTGGTGAGTGCTCCTCCAGCCGCGGCTTGCAGTAGTTTAAGGCAGCCTCAGAGGAGTGCAGGTGACACTGTGATCGGCGTTAGGAGCTTGGCGGACCAGCTCGGCCCGCGGTGAGGGGACGGATAGCCGGGACCATAGAGCGGGTTGATATTTTAGCATGTGTCCATAATTTTCTGGTTAAAGAAGCTATACTCCAGAAGGCGCAGAATTTGCCACAGATCCAGTTTCGGGGGCACAACTTGCAGCTTTATCGGGACCGCTCCGTGTTGACATTGCAGAGGCGCAGAGAGTTTAAACCTATCACGGATCACCTCCGGGCAGCTTCCACGTCCTATACCTGGGGTCATCCGATGGGGCAATCAGCTGAGACAGGTGAAGACGCTCCAGGAGGCCCGTCTGGTGCTGGGGCTGGAGAATTCGGAGCAGCGGACTGGATCCCCCGGGGGGGGGGGGGGGGGGGAGGCTGGGTGCCGACCGGGATGGCGGCGCAAGGAGAAGAAGTGGAGGCCGTCACGGCCGTCGTCTAGAGAACGAGCACGGGAGAGACAGACAGTTTTGAAGTGTCGCCGCCGGTGCTGGCCCATAGCCCCTGACAATTGCTGCCGATGGGGGAAGGTGCTTGTGGGCCGCCCGGCAGAGGTGAAGTGGACCGGACTGGGGCATTGCCTGGGTGGCGGGGCTTCTGGGAGTCGGGAGTGAGCCCAGCAGTGTGTCCCCGATTTCGGTTTGGAGCGCTTCCTCGATGTGGACGTTTCACAGAGGACTCGATTGTTGGTTGATCTGCACCTGTTGTGCCTTTTTGTCTTGTTATATTGTACCCCCTCTACAGGACACATGCTCTTTGCTGGAGATTACTATGGGATCCCCTGTCTGCCTTAAACGGGGCTGCCCCCGTGCTTGGCATTATAGTGGGGCCCGGCTGTTGTGGCTCTTCATCCCTCTCCATGGGTCTGAGTTTTAAGTGTATTAGCCTCAATGTTCGAGGCTTTAATAACCCTTCGAAGAGGCGGGCGGTCCCGTCCTTCTTGGAGCGTTCTGGGAGTGAGGTCTGTTTGTTGCAGGAAACACATTTGCTGGCTGCGGATACCCATTGCATGCGCTCTAGGTGGTTTCCCCAGCAGTACTGGTCCTCCGCTTCCACGAAGCAGGGTGGTGTGGCGATCTTGTTTTCGAGGTCCTTCCATGGGGAGGTTGTGGCTAAGATTCATGAGGTCAAGGGTAGATATTTGGGTCTGAAAATCCGCATAGACTCTTCATTTCACACTCGCCAATATATACGCACCCAACAAGAAAGTTTAATTAAGCATGTGCTCTCCCTGACGTTTACGACCTCGGATAGGGCCCTAATCATGGGTGGGGACTTCAGCATTGTTCTGGGCAACGATTTAGATAGATCAGGGCATAGGTATGGGCAGACTGGGGCTCTAACCTCGGCAGGGCTACAGTGGCTAGCTGATTGTGATTTGGAGGATGTCTGGCTGGCAGCCCACCCGGGTCTCGTTTTACTCGGCAGCGTCTAAAACCAATGCACACAAAGATTACTTCCTGGCCACCACGGAGATCCGCGCACGGGTTCAGCAGACGTCGATTGAGCCAAGGGCCCTGGCGGATCATGCCCCTATAACTGATGGCCCGCGTGGATACCGGTCCCGCGCGGGGCCCTGGATGGTGCTTTCGGGACATGATGCTGCAGTCTCGGAAGGTGGCGGACTCTTTACGCCAATCGATCAGGCACTATCTTGAACAGAATGATAATGGATTGATTAGCATAGGAACTTTGTGGGAGGTGCTTAAAGTGGTCCTGCGCAGGGAGGTGATCTCCCTCTCAGCTAGAGAAAATAGGGCCCAGAGGGATAAGCGAGAGGCCCTGGAGCGGAGAGCAGCGGCACTGGAGCGTTCCCATAAGCATACGTGAGTTCCCAGGGTCTGGAGGGAACTGGAGAAGACACGCTTGGAATTGAAGAGATTGGACTGGGATAGGGCGGAGTTTGCTTTGGCGCACCTTAAGCACAAGTACTATGTTGGGGGCGAGAGATGTGGGAGGCTTCTGGCTCAGAAGTTGAGTGCCCAGAGACAGGCTACAGCGGTGCAGATGGCGCTTTCCTCCTCGCAGGGGGAGGCGCTCACGGATGTGCAGATCGCTGAGGCCTTTGCTGATGTCTAACAGGAACTCTATGTGGAGGACCTGGCTATTGACTGCGACCTCTCCTCCTACCTTTCTGACTGTGCAATCAAGCCGCTTAGGGAACAGGATGCGGCTCTCCTCGATGAGCCTATTCGGTTGGAAGAGGTGATATCGGCGGTCTCGCACTTAAAGGCTGGGAAGTCGCCTGGTCCAGACGGTTTCACTCTGCTTTTCTATAAAACTTTCTGTTCGGAGCTTGCCCCGGTACTTACCCGGCTGTGCAACTCTTTTACAAAGACTAAAACTCTTGTTCCTAGTATGCTTGACGCTATTATCACGGTCATCCCTAAGTCTGGGAAGAACCCGGAGAGGACTGTGGATCTTACAGGCCTATTTCGCTTCTTAACATCGATGCCAAGCTGTTTACGGGCGTATTATCGCAGCGCCTAAACCCGTACATTCCCGGGCTCGTTGACCTGGATCAGGCGGGTTTCATACCCCATCGACAGTGTGCAGACAATACGAAGCGGATTTATATCTGATAGATAAGACACACAGGTCTCGTAGGAAGGCACTCCTTCTTACTATCGACGCAGAGAAGGCATTCGACAGAGTGCACTGGCCGTGCCTCTTCCGAGTGCTGGAGTCTTTTGGTATGGGGCTGCCACTCCTGACTTGGATCAGGTGTGCTTATCACAGGCCTAGTGCGGTAGTACGCGTTAAGGGAACGGTCTCATTACCGTACCCCATAGGAAGAGGAGCGAGGCAGGGGTGCCCCTTTTCCCACCTTCTGTTTGCTCTCTATATGAAACCCTTGGCACAAAGACTTTGAGTTGTCCCTCATATTATGGGCATTAAGTTTGGGGGTGACCACCACCTTATTAGTCTGTACGTGGATGATGTGATTCTCACGCTAGCAGAGCCCATGGTTTCGCTTCCAGCACTCGTGGACGCTTTGGATGCCTTTGGCGCGGCCTCTGGGTTCAGAGTGAACGTGCAGAAGTCGCAGATCTTGAATCTGTTGGTCCCATCGCATTACGAGGCAGAGCTGCGCTCTAGATTTCCCTTTATATGGGCGTCCTCGCACATCCAGTATCTGGGCATTGTTCTAGCGTAGACCGCTGCAAAGACAGCCCGACTGAATTATACGGCCCTTTCTAGGGAGATACTCAGAGACTTAGAGACATGGAGGAAGCTTAAACGATCGTGGTTCGGTAGGATTGCTGCAATTAAAATGACTATTTTGCAGCGTATACTCTGTTTCAGATGCTTCCTCTCACTCCACCACCTAATATGCTAGCTACGCTTCAGGCGGTGATCTTGAAGTTTATCTGGGACCGGAGGCCCGCTCTGATATCTCGTCTCACTCTATATCCCCCCAAGTTGGAGGGGGGTTGGCGGTGCCCTGTCTGTTAAAATATCAGGCGGCACAGCTACGTTTTCTGGTGGAGTGGAGCTGCCCGTTGATGGAAAAGCATTGGTGTTTTATGGATCAGGCGGTGGCTGGGTCCCATGTCTGAAGGGAGCCTTGGTTACGGCGTCAACAGAGCGACAGGTCTCTACTCCTCTCCTGTCACGGGTGCGACTCTTGGGGTGTGGGATGCGGTGGCACTCAGATGCGGCTTGACAACCTTCCCTTCCCCCATGACACCATATGTGCAAACCCAGAGTTTGTTCCCGACTTGAGTTCCGAGGGCTTTCAGCGTCTACATGCGAAGAGATGCAGAAGGGTGGGGTGCCTGTTTGATAAAGATGGTATTATTCCCTTTGACCAGCTCTGAGAGACTTATGGCCTAACGGAAGCAGATAGATTGTCTTATTATCAGGTCCGGCACTGGGTGCTGCAGCCAACAGTTAAGCCCCTAGTTGCTAGAATGCTTACACCATTTGAGAAGTGGCTCGTGGGGGAGAAAGATGATAAGCGGTTGGTATCAGAAATGTATGCTCATCTTCTCAGGGCCATACCCTTTGCCAAGACGAGGGGGCAGAAGCGCTGGGAGAGGGAGATGGAAAGAGAACTGACGGAGGAGGAGTGGGAGGGAATCTACTTCAGGGTGCACCACACAGCTCACCATAATCCGGGGGTTGAAACGGCTTATAAAATTGCTACTTCTTGGTACTATACCCCTGCGAGGACTCGTGAGAGGGACTCCACTAGGTCTGGGCTCCGCTGGAGGGGTTGTGGGAATACGGGCACACTCACTCACCTGCTGTGGCACTGCCCGAAGCTGACTAGATACTGGAATTGCATTTTGGATGAGATTGATACAGTATTTTCCACAGAGATCCCAAGGTTCCTGGCATACACTATTCTGGGTTTATCTAATCCTCTCACCTTTTCCCTCACTCTTTGAGGGGTCGTCAGATTGCCCTTGCCATCAATGCGGCACATCAGGTGATTCTTGGATTGTGTGGCACGTACGGGGTCCCGAGCTATACCTCCTGGCTTTATAAGCTTTGGTATATTTTGGGAATGGAGAAACTAACTTTAGCGGCCAATCAGAGGGCAGATGAAATAGCTGAGCTGTGGAGACCCTTTATTCAGATTCTAGCCGCTGAATTTATCAAACTCACATGCCCCATATATCTGAAGGTATTGAGGTTGCTTTGAACTGACTGATGGGGGTGCAGTAGTAGGGCCTGGGGGGGGTGTCAGATGAGTGACTCTAATGGCCGGGAGGTGGGGTCGGGGTGGGCACAGGATGGACTATGGCTGAGCATTGCTGTGAGGGGTTATGTTGCCTTATTTGTTAATGTTGTATGTCATTTTTCCTTCTGTTCTTTCTTTTTCTTCTGGTGAGACATTGGCTTCTGCTAGGTCTCATTCTGGTTTGTGGATTCTTGATGCGGGAGGGACGGGCATGTATTTAGCTGTGGCTGTACAGCCCCTTTCATTGGAGCTACTTCCTAGGGCTTGTTGACGGAAGATGTCATACGCTGCCGGCCCGAGAGCTTGTAGGCGCATAGCTGTGTAATGTGTTTCTTGCATCCTAACCTAATAATAGATTTGATCCGTACTCGAATGGCCAAAGATAAAATGCATCCATGCATACCTTGAAGTGCCTTCAGACTCCCAAGTCGGGGCTCCATGGTTCATGCCCAGTCTCAACATGCAGTCTCTAACACTGCACCTGTACTAATACCTTCTCTAGGCGTGTTCAAAGGAGAGCAAATAAGTCAGCTCATTCTCTGCTTCTGTATCACTCTGCAGGCTATTCAGACAAATATTGTTCGAAAATGCACACAGAAGCTTACTTCTAGATTCCTTCCATGATGACAAACCATACAACCCTCGAAGCTATACCTTCAGCTGCCACACTGACATTTCGTGTACCAGAGTATTGAAATTTCCCCCCTCAGTCTTGTTAGTGTAAGTTAGAAAAAACAACAATCTGATTACAAATTTATTAGCTACAAAAAAAGAAGTACAATTTGGTCTGCTTTTTGTTGTGGGCCTATCACTGGCTCCTCTCATGCACAGCGTTTGAATGCAAAAAAGGAAATGTTAAGTCAGCAAATAGTCTATACTGCAAGCCTGTTTTAGAACACAATAGTCCTGACTTAAATGTCATTGAGCTACAGAAACCCATTAAGCCTGCTTATTGTTCTGGTTGTAAAAACCCTACAAGTTCAGATCTGTTCTTTGTAGAACCTTCTGCTTTAAACCTAGGTAAGGAAATTCAGAAATGTACCGAAAATTCAAAAGTTTCTTCCGGGCCATCGATTTGAAGGCAAACTATCGTTAATAGTCAGTACCTTTCCCAAGTATGTAACTCTTTACGTCCGCAACGCTATTTAAAACAATGTGTCAAGCTGTGTTGAGTGCTCTATAAAGAGTTAATAAAAGTAAGCCATATTAACGAATGCCTCTAATAAAAGGTGATTGATTAGCAAAATTACAACCTAGTTCAAATAATCTGGTTCTTCAATGGTTACTCCACTGTGTGTGGTAACCTTGAATGCATGCAGTCAGTATAAAGATAATATATTTGTGGGAATATAATTTAACATTGTTGGTTTTCTGTTAATTTTGCTGAAAATATAACCTTTTGCTTTTCCTCTCAACAGTAACCCACCATTGAGCGAGGAAATGCTTCCTTCAGGAGAGTGGATGTGTCATCGATGTACGATACGCAGAAAGGTATTAATTTCTTTCTTTAATACAGTACTCTCAGAGGCTCTTTCAAAGGTGTCATCTTAAAAATTAAAACACTGATATTTACACAAACGTTATGAAGGCTATTACCGATATCACGTTGTATCATTACCAGCAGTTTAGTCCATTCTGGTATTTGCAGTAATATTCTAATTCCTGGCAAATAGGGTTAGAATTCAGCAGCATGCTTCTTGTCCTTGAAACAGTCCACAAAATTACTTCTGGTAATTTGTAGGAAAGGCTGTTAAAATAGCCTGATTGGCATAAGCAATCTAATCAGTCCCTCTGTTAAGTTTACCTAGCTACAATATAATTGATTATTTTTTATTTTGTGCTTGGCACAAAGGTTTAACAGTATGCTTTTGGCAACCAGCAGCAGCTCAAGGCTTGCCAGTGCTGGTAAAAAGTAATCCTTATGTCTTCGAAAAATTAGCCATGCAGCATGGTTTGCTTCCTAAATATTGGCTTATTTTGATGGCTAACCTAGAATATATTTCTTAATGCAGAAGGGTTTGTAATTTCCCTCTACATTATTAGTAGACTCAGAACAAGGTAAAAAGTAGTATAAGCTGGTGCCAAGCTGCCTCTAAATGTAAGAATTTTTAACAATTTTGTTGATCTCAGAGTCTAAGGATATGTATTAAAGATAAAACACTATATATATATATATATATATATATATATATATATATATATATATATATACACACACACATATACACACACACATATATACACACACACACACACACACACACACACACACACACACACATATACAGTATATCTAATTTCTTCTCTGTAAAGTAGATTTAGGTAACTTTTATGGTGTTCATTTCACAATGATAGAAATTCAGTGTTGTGTTCCGTTGTGTCCTTCTTCTGAGCGTCTATGATGTCCTTTTGGCCTAATGCGGTCCCTGCTCCTAGGGTGGTACCCTTGCAGTCCCTTCTCCCCAGTGGGTTCTTCTGCTGTCTTTTGTCCTTGCCCCGCCCATTTGCTTCTGGTTTCTATGAGCTGTGACGTTCCCTGTCTGAAAAAGTGGAGATTACTACAGTACTCAAAGATATTGAGTTTAAAGCTAGCATAAACTTTTGCATACGCCAGGCCCACATTAATAGTCAGACATTCAGGTTACGATCTTTCTTGGAACTTGGAAAGATTCATCAAGAGGAGGAAGTTGCTAAAATAGCATTTTTCCAAGGGTGGTAAAATGCAGCAAAGACGAGTGATGTAAAAAACATAAGTTTCTCTTCTTGTCCTACTCTTAACTCCATGAACATCTTGTATTGTTTATATGTTTACATTTTAAAACTTAGATCTCTTTAATTTGTAGGTGTACATTTTTCTTTGAATTAGTAAGATACTTGTATGATGCAACAGCTAACCTTAACTATATATCCATACCAAGACTGCTGCATCTAGCAGCGTGAAGTCTGGCTAGTTAATAGCAAAAGCTCTTTTTGAGACCGCCGAGGCCTCTAAGAAAAATGCTTATTTTGTATAAAGTAGACCTTGCTGATACGTTTTGGAATTCGTAGGACTTAAAAACATTTGGTGCTGAGAGCGTTCTAATTTTGTGGAATAGCCTTAGTTTGCCGTAGCTCTGCCCCCTAAATAGCATCCTAAAGGACTGGTTGCTTTCTAGGAATTTTCAGCTTGTCATCTTTGTGTTAGATCACCGATCCAAGCATGCGAACTTCTTGTTAACTTAATCAGTCGTTTATAAGCAATTTGGGAGTACAAAATTTAATGTGACAGTCCCTCCTTGTCTGCAGCTAGGGGCAAGAACGCGCTACTTAGAAGTAGCTAAGCTTTCATGCCCCTTTCTAATCAGTGGCAAAAAAAATCCTTTGGTAGGACCTGTGAATAATATTAAGCTTTAGAGTAAGCAGCTTTGTAAATAGACCCCATACCTTTGCATATTCTAGATTTAGATTTCTTACACTGAAATCCTGTGATACCTTGATTGTTATTCTGTGCAAGTTTTTTGGGGGGAAAAAACCTCCTCACTTTCCCAATGTTTTCTGTAGCCTCCGACCATTCTCTGCATTCCTGTTTTGTGGTTTGGTGTAAAATAGATGCGCTTTTAGGGAGAGCACCGGAGATTAGAGAAGGCTACATGCTAGCCTTCTCTACAGAGAACCTAATCCGAGATTTCTTTCAGAAGTAGTACCTCGCCATTGGCAAATCTTGTGACAGCAGTCATCTACAACTTAAATCTCCAATACACAGCATCTTCTACACATTGAAAACTATCCGGATTGCATAGGTCTCATGATTTCCCATCAAAGGGTTCCTAAGCACCTCAACTATAAGAAATCGTGTGCATTCTTTTTGGTGCGAGCACTTGGTCCTTTCCCCATCCATTATTTTTTTGCTATTGCACTGAATTTTTTTTTTCTTTGTAATGCTTCTTCACTGAGATCGTGTGTACAAACATTTGTTTGAATGGAGTCCCAAAATAAATACAAGCACCCCTCCATGACCTCTTTGACGGCTTACGCTTAGGCAGCAGAAACTATTACGTTTTTAAGAGCTAAATTGCATGATAGAAACTGGAATATTGCCATCATAAGCCATACTTTACCTTTAAATGATTTTCACCGTTTTAAATAGTATACGCTTGTATATTTTGGTGATGTTCTGAAGCAGATGTTGACTAGTTATGGTTTGTTAACAAAATGGCACAAAATGTTTACATGCTTTTAAGCCCTTCTGTTTTATTTGTAATGGACGGCTGCATTGTTTATAATAGAGCTGTGCACGTGGGGGTATTTGTAATATGTTCTTTTTTGTCTGTTGAGCAGAAGCGAGAGCGAAAGAGGGAACTTGGCCATGTCAATGGGTTGATGGACAGGCCTGGAAGGAGAACCGCCTCACCAACCAGCGATATGGATTACTGCGATCGCATGTCTGGCAGCATCCGGGCTTTTACCCAGGCCAGGATTTTGGAACGCAGAGGAAGCCGGCCTGGCACACCAACCTCCAGCGCTAGCACTGAAACCCAAAACTCTGAACAGAATGATGTTGATGAGGACTTAATCGATGTGGACGATGAAACTTCAGTGCTTGACTCAGATTTTGGGACTCCACAGCTGAAGCGACCGTTTGAACTGCTCATTGCTGCTGCAATGGAACGGAACCCCACCCAGTTTCAGCTCCCAAATGACCTGACCTGCACCACAGCACTTCCAGGTGAGACTGTTAGCTAGAGGCCATCTATATACAGGTAAGCTGGTTGGCATTATCCCCAAAGGGTTTAAATGTGCCAAAACCGTGCCCCAGCTGTGTCTATGCAGCGCTGACATATGTCCCAGTGCCTCCATGTGATGTGTTTTACTGCAAACTGCCTCACTTTAGAGCTACACATTCATTAGAGCACTTGCTAGAAAAAGGCAATCTTTTTTTTTTCCTGTTTTTTTTGCGGGGTGGCACTTATTCAAGTATGGATTTATTGGTGTGTGTTTTGTTCTTAGTTGATGTTGGGTGCTAATGAAGACGTTAGTCCTCTGGACTCCAAAGGGAGGGTGGTTGAGGAGTGGTGGTCTGAATAGTGCTGTGACGTGCTTAGTTTTCATATTGCTATGTGAAATGGTTGTCTGAATGTCTTTTATGAATAGAATGTGTTTGGGTTGCACCGTCAGCGATTTTCTAATGGCCTTCCAGGGAAGTAAGGTCTCTATCCTTAAGGGATTTTCCTCCTTGCTTATTCTTTATAAGCATGGCAAGACTATGAGTGTTTGTTTCACTTTTAAACGTAATATTAGGGAGTCAGTTCTGTAGCTAGTCTGTACCTTTGTCCAAGAGGTGTCGAGTTTCAGCCCGTGTCATGTTAGTGGTGTGATGCCATGAATTGTTTATTCTTGTTTTATCTTTAGAGATACACTGGTTTTGGCGATGGCGGGTCTTTGTATAGGATGATGCAACCATTTAAGCATCCCGTGACAGGCTATCTGGTTAGTAATATGCAATGGTTGGGCTGCAGAATCACAAGTACATTACTCAAAGTTCAGTTAAAAGGTTGTTGCCCTCGTTTCTCCCTTGGGGGTGAAAGATTGAAGACAAATAGGAAGTATATGTGTTGCCACTCCTTCCCAGATGCCTGGGTATGCCAATTAAAAGGGTGTTATTTTGACCTATTTATTTGTTATAATGTACAAGTGTGGTTTCTGAAAGATTCTTTAACTCGCCCTTTTCTTGATGGATTGGAAGGATCCAATCAGCTAACCATTTCAGGGTTGTTCTAGAAGCTTTCCTCCACTTGCGCGCATCGGAGTACAGATTTTTTGATCCAGGCTGTGGGTGGCTTTTTAATCTAGCTCACTCTCTTTAGTGGGACTGAAGCCTGACAAGCACCCGTGCAGCCCGACGGTTACAGGATTACTCATATTTCAGAATTTTCTGCAATACCCACTGTGCTCAGTTAAAGGTATGGGCTAGTTGGTGAGTTCTTTGGGATTTGCCCCGAGTTGAGCTGTGTCCATCCTCCTTACATCACTCTGGTACACTTCAGCACTCTATGTGAGAGCTCATTTGGTATGAGCTCCTTCTAACAGTGAAGCTTTTCAGGTGGGAAACCATTATGCTGAATGCCATTCACCAGAGCTCTTCCGTCGGAGAAACCATTTAACTTGGCCTTCACTCACCAAAGCTAGCTAAAACGACAGAATTCCTACATTGGGGACTATCCGCTATATAGCTTGCTTCCCTCTGACAAATGAGAGAAGTGTAGGGGAAAGATAGGGGAGCTATACACCTTTTAGAGTTTGCCTCCAAATACCACCATAAGCTCTCTGAAAATGAGTGTGTGCAATCTTTATTTGCTGAGGGATCACCGCACAGAGGGCTGCAACACCATCTCTGAATTTCAACCCAGGACCTTGAAGTGCTGAGAAAAAAAATAACGTGGGCACACAATTCTATCACGACCCTAGTCCGCGTTGTTGAAGGACCTGGGGTTGTCCAGTGATGAGGGGAGACACAGAGAATCCAAGGGGAGAGCTCTGACATTGAGGAGGCTGAACAGTAGGGTATGCTCAGAAGAATAGCAAAGGACACCAAGCAGGAAAAAAACAGAAGGTAACACCAGGCCCCAGCTGGACTTTAGGCCCTCAAAGAGTACCTTCGCATTAAAGCCATTGGCAATCGAAGTAAAACATAAACCTAAAGATCTCCCCACTGGTTGAAGATTAAAAAAACCTTCTGAACTAGCCTCATGCCCAAAAGACCATTGAGAGCACAGTAAGGAGAAGAGCTGTCAAAAAGAGGTCTCGACAGCGATTAATGCTCAACTCCAAACAAAAGTCCCTCAAAGTAGAAAAGCAAAAGCAACTCCTTGCGGGATTGCCAAATTTTGAAGAAAAATCATGAAGTAAAGTTACAAGCAGAGAAGCCCACTGAACTGGAGCCACCTTTGACATCCAAGCCCCAGGAGGAGGAAGAGGCCTTCTCCGACTAAGAAGGTGACAAAGGGTAGGGCCAGTACAAAGTCCAATACCTCAGTGTCAAAACGACAGAGGAGGTGTTGCAGGACATGGACACAGACTCCTCCAAAAAGGTCACTGAGCCAAGTCCTTTGAGGCCCTCACCCCCAGATGATGCGGCTATGTATACTCGTCTCATTAGGAAAGCAACGGGTGCGCGTGGCGTAGAGTTGGTGAAGGTGCAGACGTAAGCATGCTTTCTCCTGGAGACACACTTGCCCTTAACAAAAAAAAAAATCTGTTCCTTTCAATGCTATTCATTGTGGTAGTCCAGGGACACAAGGTCTTTAAGGAACTATTAACGGCTAAGCCAGCAAAGCCAAAAATTGAGAAAAATATAAGCATTCATCAAAGGATCAAGCTTATATCTAAGGGAATGCAGTAGTGGACTGCGTCATCGTTGTCACGGCCTGTAAAAGAGTCGGTGCTCTTGCAGCAATTGCACCTCCACCCGTCAAGGAGAGCAAGCAGGTGGACATGATAGAAAAATGGACACATCAGCTGCCACAGAATTGTGGATCTCAAATCATAATGCACTGCTTCAGAGATATTTCCACCAGAAATGAGGAGATGGAAGAACTCATGTAGGACCTCTCAGAGCAGGAAAAGAAAAGTGCGCATATACAGGAAGGCAGAACTATTGGCAATACATGTTTTGACGTCTGTTTTAGATGTGGCAGACACTGCAAGCAGACAGCTCTGGTTTGGAACCACCCGAAGAAATGAGTAGCTAGCTGATTGTCTAGAGGAAACCAGATTATAGAGAATTTTTCTACCTGAAGCAATGTCTGAATATGTTATTTCTGTAGTGTAACAAAAGCTGTTTCAGGTGACAGTGATACTTTATGGGCTGGACACGACAACTCTGTTGCGTCGACGGTGGCCTTGGGGGGCCACGCTTTGTTGAGGACATCTGGCTTTTTGAGAGATGTCCCGAAATCATTTATAGACATACCCTTCAATGGCACCTCTCTTCTGAGACACATCGGGGTCAGCGCTCAAGCAATTTAAGGAGTCCCAGGCTACGGCTCGGTCCCTTGGCCTCGCAACTGCTCCTTATCCACTTCAGCCTGCTTTTCGCTCCTTTTCTGGCTACGGAAGGGGTGCCCAACCGCGTTCCTTGTCCTCCAGCCACCGTGCCACGCATGCTGCCCAGCCTCGGCATGGCCGCTGGATCCAATGTGACTTCTGTACAAGGAATTTGCGGCTCTCTTGGCCAAGGGATCCATAGTGTCCCTGTGCCAGAAGTAGGTTGTGGTTGTTATTGCCCCTGCTTTCTGGTGCACAAGAAGGACAAGGGCCTCCAGCCTATCCTAGACCTCCAGTCCCTTCCTCAGAAAGGAGAAGTTCAAAATGCACACTGTGGCTCAGGGCCTTTCTGCCCTGGAGACTGGATGGTAGCGTTGGACTTGCAGGATGCTTACTTTCACATTCTCGTCCTATCTGCCAACAGACGTTACTTGCGGTTTGTAGAAGGTCATGAGCACTTTGAGTTTACCGTACTCCCCTTTGGTGGTCACAAAAGTGATGGAGGTGGTTGCAGCTCATCTGCGCAGGTCTTCTCCCTACCACGACGACTGGCTGTTGAAGGCAGGCTCGCCCAAGGCTGTCTGTCACCACCAGACTATGGCGAACCTGCATTCGCTTTAATTTACTATAAACCTGCCGAAGTCACACCTGACTCCCTCTCAGATGCTCCCTTTCATCAGAGCTGTTCTGGGCACAGTGCAGTTTCGGGCCCATCCTGCTGAGCAGCGAGTCCAGGATATTCAGGCTATGATACCCATGTTTCAGCCTCTGTCCTGGGTTTCGGTGAGAGTCAGTCTGAGGCTGCTGGGCCAGATGACCTATACGGACTGTGCAGTGGGACCTGAAGTTCCAATGGGATCAGGGTAATCTCTCCAACATGGTCCAGATCTCGGAGGGAACTGTGCAAAATCTGCAGTGATGGCTTTCAGACTACGATTTGGTCAAAGGCAGATCAACCCTCCCCCCACTTCCCCAACCAGATCTGACTGTAGTGACAGATGCGTCATTCCTGGGATGGGGCAGCCACATGGAAGAGGCGGAGATGAGATGTGTCTGGTCTTCGGCAGAGTCCAGGCTCCACATCAGTCTTCTGGAGCTCAGGGCGATCATACTTGCATTGAAAGCATTTCTTGCCTATCTGAGGGAAAGGGGTGCAGGTGTTCACTGTCAGCACCACCGCCATGTGGTACTGCAACAAGTGGGGTGTGGTTGTGGACGCTTTGACAAGAGGCTCTGTGCCTCTGGACGTAGCTGGAACGTCCAGGCATATCCCTGTTGGTTCAACATCTGGCTGGCTCCCTGAACGCCAGAGCAGACTAACATAGCTGTCAATGCATGGTCAATCACAAGGAGATGGGAGGAGAGTGGAGAGAGCCTTGTTTAGATCTGTTTGCCTCCACAGAGAGCCTGCAATGTCAGCTGTTTTGCACACTGGAGTTTTCCAAGGCGGCACACCCTCGACAACGCTTTTGTTCTTGAGTGGAACTCCGGCCTCCTATACACCTTTCCGCCAATACCACTTTTGCCCAGAGTTATCAAGAACCACCAGACCCAAGTAATACTTGTAGCTCCAGACTGGGCACGAAGAGTATGGTATCCTGAGCTTCTGAGTATGGCCAGCGATCCTCCACTTAGACTGTCTCTTCGGAAGGATCTTCTGTTGCAGCAGCAGGGGACGGTTCTCCACCCGAACCTGTCCAGTCTCTGCCTTCTTGTGTGGCGATTGAGCGGTGGCAGATGACCGCTTTTGACCTTCTGCCTGTTATCTTGGCAACCAGGCGTCCCTCCACCAAAACGGTATATGCCTGTCATTGGAACAAATTTGTGGCGCAGTATACCAACAAGTCTGTTGATCCCCTTTCTGCACCTCTGTCTGAAGTTCTTTTGTTTGTATTCTTTCTTGCCCAGTAGGGCTCTGCTTTGGGCACCCTTAGAGGTTATCTGTCTCCGATCTCTGCTTCCTTCAGACTACCAGATCAACCCTCCTTGTTTAAATCTCCCATTACCCACACGTCTCCGCCTACCCCGTTCATAATGCCCCAGTGGGATTTG